>NW_027503553.1:0-27345 GCF_021521415.1 Bidens hawaiensis
AACAAGTTTTAGTTGAGATACATATATAGATAAAAAACCACAATTCATATGTAAATGATGAGTATTACTATTTCTATGAAAATGTAAACAACTAAATAGATGTGGACCCGTTCTTATTGATACGAAATCAATGTAATTGGGTAAATGTATGATCATACTAGATGAGGATAGATGAGGATGAGATGCCAACCACCAAACATAAAATAAACACTTAAACACATAGAGCATAGTCACAGATATTGCAATCATCACACATAAACATATAACGAATTCTGTTTGAAATAAATGTAGAAATAAAACAATAAAAAGATTGAATAAGGTATACATGCTACCCCCAAAATATAAAAGATGGAAAAAGGGGGATATGTAAACTCACCTTAACGAGTGGATTAACGGGAATGAGATGGCGATAAAATAAAATTTAAGATAAAGGCGGCGAGCTCCTCGGGTTACGTCAACAAAAGTTCCTAGTTGATATTAGTATTAAGTAAATAAGATTAGTGAAATAATAACAAGACGTATGGCGGATTTGGGAATTGATATGGTTTAAGTACATTATTTTGATAAAAACAAAGTTGTTATTAAATTTGTAAATAATATAAATTAGAGGGTATAATCAATAAAATAAAATGACACGACATAGCGATTAAAAATCGGTTTAAAATTGAAAGGATTTTGGAGTCATTTAGGATTTAAACTATTGCTAATAATGTTGTTGTTATTATTATTATCATTACTATTATGTTTATTAAATGTTATAAACGTATTTTAATATAAAGGAAAAATGGTTTAAAAGAGTTTAAAAAAAATAACAAAAACCGGGTCCAGGGGGCTCGAACCCGCGCCTGGACCGGTTCCAAAGACTTAACAGCCCACGCACCAGCCATTGGGCTGGTGTGTTGATTTGTCAGATGAATCAGTTTGCTTAATTATAACCAGTTGTTCATAGAACCCATATTCAACAATCAAACCCTAAATCTCAAACGACTTAATTGGTTTAACGAGAGTACAAATTGATTTAGGGTTATTGTTTGTCGGCCAAAAACGATCTAAAAGCATAAATCAATTACCTATAATGATGATGTAATGAGGGAGAACGGCCGTCTAGGGTTTGTGGCTCAAGTTTGAATGCGAAACAGTTGTAACAGCAGCGTAGGGGTTAATTGATTTAGGGGTTTAGGTCGCGATGTCTGGGTGAGTGTGTGTGCAGTTTTAATTGTATCCTAGACGTGTATTTATAGTGTTTTGGGGATCGAACGAGCCGCAGATTGATTAGGTTGCGATTAGCTGTCAATTGGTAATCGTTTACCATGTTTAGGGTGTCGGTGTGACGCGTTTTTGGTCAACAATTGATTTGGCAAGATTAATTACACCGAAGATTGAGGAACAAGCAAAAAAAGGGGGGGTGCTGCTCGACGGGAACAAGGAAAGAAGAAAAGAAAAAAAATAACTTTTAAATAAATTGCATTTTGGTCCCTGGTCTATAGATGTGGATTCAAAAGTTAATCAAAGTTGGCTAGGGGTTGATTTTGTACAATCTTATAACTAGAATCAAATAAATAAATAATAATAATAATAATAATAAAAGGATTTAAATGAGTCGGGTTTTCGGGTCCGATAATTGACGAATGTTACAGTATTCACAACTTTTTAAAAATTTCGTCCTGAAATTATAGAAAAACATAACATAAAGAAATAAGGTAAGTGTCAAGAAATTTTTTTATATATATATAAAAAAATAACACCGATCTTCAGGTGACCCAAATAACGCTACAAACGGAAGGCATGATAACTTTTTAAAAAATAATTTTAAATAAATTGCATTTTGGTCCCTGGTCTATAGATGTGGATTCAAAAGTTAATCAAAGTTGGCTAGGGGTTGATTTTGTACAATCTTATAACTAAAATCAAATAAATAAATAATAATAATAAAAGGATTTAAACGAGTCGGGTTTTCGGGTCCGAAAATTGACGAATGTTACAGTATTCACAACTTTTTGAAAATTTCGTCCCGAAATTATAGAAAAACATAACATAAAGAAATAAGGTAAGTGTCAAGAGCTTTATATATATATAAAATAACACCGATCTTCAGGTGACCCAAATAACGCTACAAACGGAAGGCATGCTAAGGACACTTATATATAGGATGTACCGGCGACGTATCCCCCATGCCCTTATCACATCGATATTTGTACCGTTACCCAAAATCACCCTAGGTTCTGAGTTATGACACACAACCGTATTCACCATGAGTTCCATGCGAGGACTTTGATAATTATGCGTGCACTCATAATTATTTAGGTCGTCGCATGATGCACATAGTTCGTCCCGTTGTGCGGGTTCGAAAAACAAGGTAAATGAAAAACTTTTTAAGTAGATAAATAAATGGAACTATCTGAGCAAGAGCAATAAAATAAATAAATAAATAAATAAATGAGTGAAATTTGATTGACAATTTGCAAAATAAAGCGAAATTACTAAGTTAATCATCAAAAGTAATAATAACTAAATTAAATAAATAGATAGAGGGAATTTTGAAAAGAAATACTTAGGATGACAACAAAATTCACGAATAGGTATTCACATAGACAGGTTCACATAACAAATGAATCACATGATTAGAGAAATATAATAATATATGAGGCTCGAGATCAAGATTATAAAATCGAATGAGGAATTAGTGACGTGAGGATGAGGTGAGTTTAGAGGGTTTGGGTAGTCATGTATTAAATATCAAAATAAAATTTGTACATGTGACTACTATTAGATAACTATGTACAACACATGTTCATAGTCCCAATTTCCAAAACGTTTGTAGAAAATCGGTCATAGGTAGTTTATGATACAAATACGGTACTATTAGATAACTATGCACATCACCATGCACATAGTCCCGGTGAATAACCGGTCATAGACCAGTTAAATCATGATAATAATTTGTGTAACAATAAATAGTGTAATAAATGATAAAATAGGAATAAATGATGGATTGAAAACCATTATAAATAACCATAATTCTCATTCATAACAAAACTGGAGATTTAATGAAGTCAATACATTAGATTTAAATGAAAAGAACTAAATAAAAGGAACGTATTTTGCGTAGCATGTCTTCATGAAGGGTTAAGCTTAGACTCGGGAACCGTTGATGTAACACACTTGTCCTTGAGTAGTCTGTTCACTTGAGGTTGGTTGGTTGATTGGGATTTGGTTGACTTGAATTGGTTGAATGGGTTGGGCTTGAATTGCTTGGATGGGTTGAGCTTGGATTGGTTGAAGTTGATTTACTTGGGCTTGGTAAGCTTGATATTGAGCGGTTTGGGTCGGGTAGGATTGAATTTGGTTCATGTGTGTGAGTCTTGGGCATGCATTGCGAAAATGGTTGGGGTCTCCACGATTGTAACAAGCTCTAATAGTTGAGGGTGCTTGAGTAAACGGTTGAGCATAAGGTAAGGGTTGGGTAAGAGGTGAGGTAAATGGTTGTATTAAAAGTGGGTTGTGTTCACGACATGTGGTAAAGAGGTGACCAAATCGATTGCAATGGGTGCATTGTCGACACTTGAGGTTAGGAGAATGGTGAAAGTTACACGTATCACATAATGGGTGGGGTCCTGTGTAGGGTTTCTTGGTGGGTTGGGTTTGCGATTGGGCCAAGACATAGTTTTGGGAATTGGACTTTCTTTTATTTTTGCAGTAGTGGGGAGAGTTGTTGTTGTTGTGCTTGAATGATTCGGGCTTAGAAGATTCGGGTTTGGGAGATTCGGGCTTAGGTTCTTTGGTGGGCTCAGATGCAGGCTTATCATTGGGCTTCTTGTAATTTTTCCGCGTCAAGGTCCCGGCCTTAACGTGGTTCTCAGTGAGGGTACCGGCTAGGGTGATGGCATCTGGGGCGTTTGAGGGTCACGACTTATAACGGAGTCTTGGATTTCCATAGGCAAACCCGAGATGTACTTGTCAATTGCACGCTCAAATGGAGTGACCATGTGGGGAATGGAATGCTCAGTTCACGATCGTTGTAGATGGTGTCATTACCACTTTCTTGTTTCAAATTCCAAAATTCCTCTTCCAACTTCCGAATCTCATGTTTCGGGCAGAACTTCTTGAGCATAAGTTTCTTGAGGTCATCCCATGGCAAGGCCATGGCAACCTCAGCGCCAAGCGTGCGCTTCTCACCATTCCACCAATTGAGGGCATTCTTCTTAAGCTTGCTCGAGACGTAATTTGTTTTATTGTCCTCGGGGCATTCACATTGGAGGAATATGCTCTCCTTTTCTTCGAACCATTGGAGGAGAACGGTAGCACCGTCGATACCGTGGTATTCGGGCGGTTGGCACTCTTGAATTGTTTGAGGGGGTAAGCAATTGGGTTCGGTGTTGTGGATGATGCAAGGGCATTCACATTTTGGAGTTGAGAGATGATTGCTGGGAGGGCTTCCACGATTCTCTTAGTGATGCGGGACGACATGCTACGGCCTGAGTTGCCGGTGCGACGATTACGGTTGATAAGGCGGGAAGAAGACATGCTACAATGACGACATGTGAAAAAATTATTATGTTTTGGAAAAAAAATTTGTAAGTATAACTATGTGAAATTTCAAGTTTTGTGAAAATTCATGAGAATACAAAATAAAATTTTAATAACCTTAACTTAGGGTATTGATGAAATTAATAATATGAGAAAATATTCATTCTTAATAAAAAAAATTGGGGAAGAAAAAATCTCATCATTGATTTAAGAGTGTGATCGTCACGTGACCACGTTTGATACAATGAGGGTAGCAGATTCGGGTACGTTTGGTGTGATATGCTTTGGCCTAATAAGTTCCACACCCTTACCGAACACTCCAGGAAGGCAACCAGGTCTCGCGATTGATTGAGATTTATGCGCATTGCACTTCCTTAGGCTCGCAAGCCTTGGTGTCAAGAGTTCGGTAAACAAGTGCGTCCCTCTTACAGTTAATACATATCCGTCCCACGAATCATCCTCAATGAGAGGGGAGTAAAAAGGCGGGATTTCTTAAGGAATTTCCCATTTAAAATCGTCCTAAAGTTTTGAAAACAATTTTGCGAGTGAGGCATAGCCTCGGATTAAGTGTGTGATTTTGTGTACAAGAATAATATTAAATCATTAAATAATATTTAAACTACTACAATCAATAATATAATTCAGGGTGCAAACACGTAAAGGCATATCACGTATAGGGACCCTAAGCATGCTACTAGGTCGTTATATCTAACCACCTATCTTATAGCCTTCGGCTCTGATACCAATCTGTCACACCCCGACCAAAGGCGGAACACGCCGGGGCGTAACGTATTGATTGGACAGTAGCTCGAAAGACACTAATTAAAGTGACAATAATTATTCAATTCATTAATATCAAAACAAGTACACAAATTCAATAAACAGAACTACAATTACATCATGTTTTGTATTTTGAATAATATCCTAAGGTAAAACTAAATTCTTCGATCTTGAACAATGTAACTTACTTGTACCAGTAGCATGTATAAAAATAGAGTTTGTCAACACGAATGTTGGTGAGAATACACAAGTTTTAGTTGAGATACATATATAGATAAAAACCACAATTCATATGTAAATGATGAGTATTACTATTTCTATGAAAATGTAAACAACTAAATAAATGTGGACCCGTTCTTATTGATACGAAATCAATGTAATTGGGTAAATGTATGATCATACTAGATGAGGATAGATGAGGATGAGATACCAACCACCAAACATAAAATAAACACTTAAACACATCGAGCATAGTCATAGATCTTGCAATCATCACACATAAACATATAACGAATTTTGTTTGAAATAGATGTAGAAATAAAACAATAAAAAGATTGAATAAGGTATACATGCTACCCCCAAAATATAAAAGATGGAAAAAAGGGGATATGTTGTCACACCCCAAAATCGTTAACTTGGCAACGGAAGACTTAATTTTGTTAATTTGGGCGGTGACAGACGCTGTTCAGCCAATCATATTCAAAATAATGAACCATTAGTTGGACTTTATTAAATATCAGAGTTTTACACGCGTCAAACATGCACGGTTCTATTTTAAATTACAAGTCCAACTATCATTCATTCGAACGCACAACACTATTTTCCCGAATCCTTCAAGAAGCATCCATTTTCTTCATTTACCTGAAAAGTATGTTAAAATAATTTTGTCAACACGATTGTTGGTGAGTTTCTCAATTAAAAACCAGAATGTAACAGTTCTCAACTTTACTCCCATTTATTCATCATTCTTTTCAATGATAAATTTCATTATTCACCATTCTTTTCAATGGGAATTAATTTCCACTTTTCCAAACATAGCTATATATTTTTTAAACAAAACGTGTTAGTTGTAAACGAGCAAAGAGTACAACACATGTATGACTATCATTATAATAAACTCGAAATATACCAAAATCAAAATATTCCCACCTTTTCAACCAGAGCGACTGGAAGAGTGAGGGGCGTCGCCCCGATAGATCTACCAATATTTTTAGGCCCTTTCCCTAGGTTAACGGTTTTTTCCTTTTATAATGACTCATCCCATTTAACACAATTTGTAAAATATATAGCCCTTTTCTTTACATACTTTCCCCCCAAAAACATTTATAAATCATTAAAACATTTAAAAGTGGGGATTTACGAGAAAACTCACATTTTCCTCAGCTCAAATAACATTTATGTATGATAATATGCCAATCAACGTCAAGATCTTATTAATAGTCATCCAAATGATAACCGGATTCCTATGTTTAATACCAAATATATTAACACATAAACATAGATACAAATGGAATCATATCATAACTTAATTTATTTATCCTCACGTGTCTTATTTATTATAAATTTAATAACTAAATTACAAATTTTTATTGTTTAGGAAAAATCGTAACTGAATCGAATGTTTTAAAATATTTTATAAATACATTAGAACACCATAGTTTCAAATAATCGTTGTAAAACTAATATATGATTTTGAAACTACACTTGGACGTTATTTAATAAAAGTATATATAGTTATTTTAAAATATAATATTCTTTTATTAATAGATGAGTGTTTGAATTCTGACAAATATATTATATACCACTTTCTTAACAAAACATAATATAATCGTTATTATTATTTATACCGAAACGTGTTATATTAATATTCTTAATATAAAAACTTTGTTTTCATATTTTATATAAAAATTTACATTTTCTAAAAGTATATATTTATTTATAATATTAATTGTGGTCATTATCCGGATAAACTAGTTCAGTCCAAATATCGTGTTTATAAATATATACAAACGCACGAAATCGTCCAAGTCTCAATTGTACCATTTTTATCACTTGATAGTATCTAACGGTTTTTTAAATAATTATTAACAAGATTTTCAATGTCCAAGTTATTTCCGATAACAATATTTATACCAATATCTCGTTATCCAATTCTTTCAACACTTAAAGATATAAACGATATACCTGCTCGGGTACGGTTCGAGTCTAGAAATCTGATCAAAACCCGCATGCAATGCGATCCCGATACATCAACGCGTTCGTTTTTGCGTCACGAACGTTTCTCCGGTCTCGGATCGTCCGTACGACACCTTAAAACCTACATGCAACTCGTTTTAAGAAACTATTTTCGTTTTATAATCTGACCAGTCACTTACGAATCTTATAAATCACCATCTAAACATCTGATCATATATCCCTTCGGTGGAATCAAAGATCTATATGTTAGGAAAGTTTACCGAAAATTTCAGCTTGATCCGATGGTCAGATCTCCGGGAATATACATTTCTTTACACCTGTGTTTTCAAAATCCGCCCAGCGAGCTGAACACTAAAATGGGTTTAGAAACCCTAAGCAACTCCGATCTTCATCTCCACCGTTCAAAATGATTATTTATGGGTTATGAACCCTTTGTAAAAATATCAAGATGATCGGACAGTTAGATCTTTAGTTATAGACCGATCTCTGCGGACATGCAAAACTATTACAATCTGTCCAGATTTTAAAATGAGTTTTTGATGAACTTAAGCTCAGATTTAGGACAAACGGAGCTTACCATCGTGTTCGGGATTTCGAAAAATGGTTTCGGGTAGAAGACAGGCTTCGGCCGCCACCAGACCACCACGTCGGACCACCACCGGCCACCGCGAACCACCACCGGACCGCCGCCGGCCACCTTGCCGGAATTCTCTAACCTCTCTCTACTCTCTCTCTCTTTAAAAATGCAGAAGTTTGATTTAAAATGAATATAAGGTGGGGTAACCCACCTTATATAGTCCGGTTTTAAACGCGTTTTGCGATCGTGTTTCGGTCTCTCGCTTTAACAAACCCGCTACTATAAGTGACGTTGTATTTTTCAAATACATTTTGTCAAAATACTTATTCTTATTCCGTCTTGACTTGAATTTGTCTCGTTAACTTATTATTTCCGTTAATGAGTTATTGACGATTGTTACCCAATGTCGGTTCCGTGTTATTCCGAACTTAATAAAACTAGTGTTGTTTTTCCCAGAAACAACTCGTCCAAACTTATGGTGTCTATTTAATTTATTTTATCTAAATTCTAAACTTCAAAGATAATATCAACTTTTACAAGCTCATCGGTACATGTGCTTTAACGACCGTGTTCGATAATACTAATTTGCATTTTCCTGCTTCGTTATAACTCAGAATTGAGCCACGTTTTCTCCTGCGTTCTCGGTTTTCGATCCTTTAAAATATTCAAATGGATCACCCCTGGACACTTTATCGAATTTCGGGTTAAATTTTCACACGTTTAACCGAATACGTTCGTTTCTCCGTCATTTATCACTTGAAGTTCTTTATGCCGTTTCACTTCTCACATGTTTTACAATGTATATATTCCCTTCATTCTTAGCTTAAAATAATATATTTAACTTATGGGCTTAGTCTTCACTTAATCCAGCCTAAACATGTCTTAATCTCGTTTATGAAATATAATAATACTTTTTATTTTGCCGGGTATCACATTCTCCCCATCTTATTTGAATCTCGTCCTCGAGATTTGACTGAGCATAGAGGATATAACATTCTAATGATTTGATTTAACTTGCAATCTTGTAAGTAACTTATCATTATATAAACTCTCAAATTCTTTATCGTGACTTGGTGCACGTTTCTTATTTGAATAAATTCTTTAGTTGGTATTAACGACAATATCTCTTCTTGATTGTATGATTATCTTCCCTGAGACAACAACGTTAGCTACTTATCATGGTATGGGTTTTTATATCAAGATCCTTAATTAACTCCATATCATAAGTCAAATAGTTGTCTTTATGAATGTAACTATGTTGTGCAGTAAAATCCATACTCTACTCCCTCACGTAAGCACACATCCAAACTTTGATAAGTCTACCAAAGTAAACTACTAGATCTTGTCTCTAGATAAAACAGTGATTCTTTGAGGTTAATCTTATCTCTGACTTGAGGAGTAATTTATCTTGCCTATATCCGCATCTATAATTACCATCCTTCAAAGTTTGTCTTTTCTGAAACGATAATAGCCGATCTTTAGACGGACTACTACAATTCTGTGCATTTCGCGTATTGAAAAGAGATTTATGCAAACACCTTCTCTTTATATTGCTTCTATTTATGACGAGTCGTAAATAATTTTGTCCTAAGATTATCTCTTAGAGTCTAAGGGATCTATTACACTTTAAGCACATACATTCATTCAGTATTACATAAATGCTAAATGTCATTATACACAACGACCTAAACATTTAGTATTTCTTTACCACGAAAGTTTGGTAAATAGTGTACACTGGAATCAAATAGATTATGAAAACAATGATGTCACAATAGGGTCAAAGAATTGGTAGACGTAGCTACAATGATAATTAAAGATCTTAGAATATTCCGGTTGCAAACGCTGCACAGTATTCAAAGAATATGAAGTTGATGAATATACAAAGGATAACACCTTAATACTATCTTTGATTGACAAGGAGTTGTTGCTCATTAACGTTTTCCAAGAATGCAATCGGGATCAAATAAGGAAGGTAAGCCTTTCACATAGTTCAACATCACTATATACAATTCGGCGTGACTATATATAGTTTTCCGTGACTATGTTTATGAACATGGTTCACATATATACTTTACCAGGGAATGGTATACGTGATCAACTAATTACATGGAGTTGTGTGTGAACTACTATCACACTTTGTTATAGCATAAGTACTAGGTATATCTTAATATGACTTCACAATACATGCATCCGATTAAGATTTAATCTCTAGTGTCAAAAGTATTGTATAATACCCTTTAACATATGATTAGGTGTGCTTAAATATGTATATTTATTATTTCTATCTAAGCACACCAAGCACACAATTTCATTAGAGTTTTCAAATTTTCACAATGACGATCTTTTAGTGCAAAATACTTCGTTGTATGATTCTCTGATTACATAACTTCCTAATAAGAAGAAGTCACAATATAACTGAAAATTGTACTGATAACACATTCGTTCCATATTACTTAATGTTTCTCTAGCTAAGGAATAGGTCGACTTGCCGTTGAACATTAGCAAATCACACATATTTTTGTGTTCGCGTCTAAGTCTTGCGAGACTATACTCATCTTTAATGGCATGTAAGCGTAGACAAAATAAGACGTTGATCCGCTGCTATCAACAACAACCATCATTATTTGTTAAAGTGGCAACACTATGATGTTATATGAGGGAATGACATGTTTTGTGTATATACGCTATACAACTGAAAAAGTAAATTCAATGGTGGTTAATAGCAACAAAGATGGGGTCCCAGTACATTAGACCAACTTATTCATTGAAAGATACCAAATTAATGAGTGTTCAATTCTTTAAACATCACAAATTTTGTGTAGCGTACGAATAAGATCGAGTATTAGTATGGATACGCATGACGCATGTCATGTAACTAATGTTCTAGATTTAGGTTGGAATGTAATTGAGATAATATGTTTAAGGTCAAACTATTCAATCCTATTTGGGAAATCGAGTGTTGTGAGCACCAAGGAGGTTCGGCCCAAATTAACGAAGAGAAATGTTAACTATAATTCTATGCTACGAAATCTTGCTACCAAATAACGATATTAGTACTAACTGCGTGTTAGTTATCAGTACTAAAGGAAGAAAATAACGAAATCACAGGTGACAAATTCTAGATGAAAGATCGTGCATTCATTGCTCGGTGCAATCGATAAATCGAGTGAAATTTCAGTTTATGGGTTAGGTCTAAAAGTACAGAGTGAACAAAACTAAAACTTGAAATTTATTACGTCCAAGGATTAGTAAAATGACCACGTGTCATTTCAAATCCAGTAGTATGCAACACAATACAGTAATGATCCTACAAGATTGTTATTGTATGCATTTAGAATAAACATTAATACGATAACTAGGTTCTCTAGTCCCAGCAATTTTTATTTGATCTTAAATATGTCAAGGGTATCAGAATTTCCTTTTAAAGAAAATTGAGGATGGATACATTTTTGCTTGAAGGCTTAATCTCACAAAATCTTTATTTTACGTCGAATTGGGTAGATGTTTCCACGATGAGAGCTGAGTTGTAAATTGTTACTAGATGATGATCCAGAGTTTTTGGTATTAGGTCGAGAGTTTGGAGTTTTAACGGTGTGATTATATTCATCATCATTATCGGTAGTGAGGGGCCTACCGATTCGAGAAAATCACACTTTTCTTATTTCCTTCAAGAAATTTTAAAGGCGATAATATATTCTATTCAATACAAATAGCATTACCATAATATAATATTTTATTGGCAATTGATTGGTTGACAATAACTTATCTTTTATTCATTAGCAAAGAATTTGAAACATTGGGGCCGACATAAGTTTGCGTATATGTGTAACTTTGGAGCTTAGGGAACAAGTATGAATATGGCAGACATGATAGTACACTCAAAATCTCCAAAGTGCCTCCAATCATAAAGGTGGTTTAGTGCTTGCTGTGGTAGTTACGCAGCTTGTTCTCTATATATAGATTTGAGATCACGTGTTTATAATGGGTGTATTAGAATTTTGACAAGAGCTACGATGCCGACTTGTCTTTGGTTTAGTCTTTACACCACATTTAGGTATCACACGTATATAAAGATAACGTTGCTTATTATACAAGAGGCGTATAAGGGAAGTGTCAGATTGGTATATGAAACGAAGAAGTCATTATGATTCGCAAGGAACTAAATCATTCTAGTGTAGTCTCAATCTTGGGTATAACAATTAGGAATGTCCTACTCACGCCTAAATTCCAAAGGAGACGGTTTTTCTAACAAAGATATGGTATTTTCCTTTATCTTCAAAACCCTTTGATGCATCTACCAGAGTCAACTGTACTATCCCAAATCCGCAAAAGAATTTGTATAGAATTTATCCTAATGACATGATCATCAAGATTTTAGATACGAAGCATGACTTGTTTTAGGGATAAGAACCAAAACGCATGGCATCAAGAAATCAATATAGTCATGACATATGAATGCAATCATGGCGCAAGACCCATCGAAAAAATACAAATGACTAAGCTCAGAGATGATGGAATGATCAATGGGGATCGAAAGAAAGGGTTCACCAAAATCGTAAACTAGATTATAGTCTCATTAAACTCCTGATTAGAGAATCCACTTTTGTTTTAGCACAACATTATACGAATGGATGGGTGGCTTGATGATTACAACCGCTTCATCAATAGTAATTAACTATCATATTATACTCATAGGTCAACACAATAGAATTTCCTAGAAATCTCTCGTACCTGTAAATTCATAATTACGTGATATCAAGTGTAATTGTAAATTTACCTTACAGGATCATTCTAGTATTCTCCTATTGTGGGTCATAATTATAGGTATCACAAGTTTACACATAGATACATGTTTTAAGTACTAATCACAGAGATACATGTTTTAAATACTAATCAAATAATCCACCAATTCAATTTTTAGAATCCATACAAGGACTTTATTTTGTGTAACTCACGTACACCAAAGTTTACCAAATCTTCACACCACAGTTGGAATATTTACACGGAAATATTAGGCATTGGCTTTTTCACTATTCTAAAACAGCGTTAACGTGTCGAGAAATTAGTTGAGATAATTCTTCGAAGTAGGTCGGTAATCCTTATTTTCTACTAGCACATTTGTGTCTTGTTTTCAGTCACATATTGTCGTTTATGTTATTATCGGATAACATAGATAAAACAACATTCATTATTAATTATTATATGCGTTTGACTAAATATAGGAAATAATCAGTTCGCACAATAATCAATAAATCAGCCAAAGGATCATTGTGCCATTTTAACTTGGAAAATTATAATACTTGTTTAAAAGTTAATAAAATAACTACTAAAATAGGTGTGAATATGCATCAGCACCAATCATAAGTTTTTAAATTTTCCATACCAAAATATCCAAGGAATGCGATGCATATCTAGATTAACAAGAACAAAATTATTGGAGGTCCAAGTACTCCATCAATGGTTCTAACACCTGAATCGAAACAGTTGTAGCACCCATAACCGAGTTACACAACCTCAAGAAGTACATATTCTTAAAAGCAAGAAGTCATGGTGAGGACCATGCATTTGAGGAGTCCTTATATTCTCATTTCATCATATATCCCTTATACACGACTAGGTTCAAGCTATAACTTCATACATGTTGTCCTAGGATTCCTTACACGCGGGTAGTAAGTAGAGATGTAAAATGTTTATAATCACATGCTATAATGTTCATTTCCTTGCCGTGTCACCAATTGTTTTCACACAAATTAATCTTAAACATAGATAGCAAGATTTATAAATATAGATAAAGGATAGAATACGATAATCCTCAACGTACAAAATACCTATATTCACGAAAGTGATCCATAAAATCACATCTCAACATCTCGGAATCATCAATACATACTCAGCTAATCATTGATTCACGAAAAAAAAACAGATTTGGATCGTTAATTGATCATTTTTTTTACTTTTCTTCACGAAACCCGTTTTGAGCGTATTGCGATATTCTGAGCGTTTTTGTATTTTTGGCTTTGAGCGTTTTGTTTTTGCCTTGACCGTGATTCGCGTACGTTAAGGATTATTGTACGTTAACCTGACTATATAAATATATATATATATATATATATATATATATTATAAAATCATGGTGTCTTCCAAAGTTTTAGCTAAAGTTTATATAAAATCACAAGTTTTGTTACATGAGTTTAAAAATAGTTGAATTTCAAATGAGCGGTAGGTGGGACTTACCTAATTATAAGAAATCTTTCCCAAGTATTTTATCATCGGAGACAAAAAAAAGAAAAAAAAAACAAAAAGAGTTTAAGCCAAAACAAATATGGAATATATATGCATCATTTTTACTATTCAAACTATAAAAGGTGACAATCATTTTGGTGAAAAAACTTAAACTTGTGCACAAGAGTCAAATGATACTTCTATACATGGGCGTATCTAGACCAAAATCTTAAGGGTAATGTTCAATTTTTTTTATTGTATTTCATACAATGTAAATGAAACAAAAACATAAAAACAATAATAAATAAATTTAAACACATGAGCTACAAATTTCTCCGTTTCGGTTTTTAAAATCTTGTGAAATCAAACTATTATATCCTTTTCATTTACTTTATCAAACACTTCTAATAAGTCTTGACCCATTTTTTTAAAAATGTTTAGATAGAGCATTATGAGGCCTAAAATATCGTCCAACAAGTATATATAAAACACAAATTCAAGACTCTTAAAAATATGACATAATACCTTTCGCATTAGAATATTGTAGCACGCTTTCTCCATCTTTTTTAATAAAATAAAGTGCCTCAACAACCTTCGGGAATAATTTTAACAGACTTATGATTGTTCTATAGTAAGAACCCCATCGCCTGTCTCCAAGAGATATCTCTTGGTTTATCATGTTCCTGCCTTAATTTCACGAAGAAAGAATTTCATATCTCTCTCTCTCTCTCTCTCTTTTGCCTCCAACATCATATTTTTTTTTCAAGAAGCGCCAACCGTGTTAACAAACATGCCAAGAAATTCATTAAATTCTTTAGCACCGATATGTTTTTTTTTTAAACCACAATCACTAACTAAAGTTGATGAGCCAAATAATGTATGTAATGACGTAATGTGCTGATGAACTATTTCTCAAAATCAAAACTTTTAATCCATTAAACTCTTTTCGCATGTTTCTTGCACCATCAGAACCTAGAACCTTGACCCACGACCTGTTGAATCAAACTTAAACTATTATGAACATAAAATAAATAGGGTTATTGGGCTTCAATTGGTTTGAACTTTTAATTTGGTTGGGTCTTAAACAAACAGAGATAACAATATATATTTCCAGGGGTAACAAAATACAAAACCGACAGAAAAATATTTTTTTGCACTACCGACGAAAAGTTAAGGGATAACAGATGTTACCCATGCTAACCTTATGGATCCGACCCTGCTTCAAGAGATCTAAAGATATGACCTAAATATATGGAAATGGGTCTACGAAAGTGGACAAAGCAATACACAACGTTCAAAACACAAACAAAAGATAGAGTGGAAAACTCGTCCACGGTCACTGAAAGCAAGCGTGGAAAAGACAGTCAAGAGTGTAGTCCACATCCTTCTTGCATGCTTTGTGTTTAGACCTATAAATGGGTGTCTTACCCAACTCTTTTCTTCACCCTTTTATTCTAAACATTCATATATACACATCTAAGTAATCTTAACTTTCAATCAATCAATCATCAATCAATCATACCTAGTAAAATCCCACCGACAGCAAAGCTATAGGTAGGGTCTGGGGAGGGTGGGATGTAGGCACACCGTACCTCTATCCAAAGGAATAAAGAGGTGGCTTCCAGAGAGACCCTCGGCTCTAAGTAATCTTAACTTTCTTTCATTTAATATCAAAATGAAAAAAAAAATTATTAAGAGAAAAAAGAATAGTTGTACCACAGTTAATTATTCTATTCAGTATTGTATTGATTTGAGTATATGAATAAGCATTGTTGTAGTTATTAGTTTGTGAGGGCTCACCATTCTGTTTTTTAATTTCCGTGAGGTGATCACTACTATTTGAGATTAGTGAGACGTATAAGGCGATCACTATTTTGGAATAGTGAAGCATTTGTACAAGGTGATAACCACTTTTGGATTCGTGAAACACTTGGGTAGTATTTGGTATAAACGAATGGAATGTGGAATGTAACGCGTTATTACAAAGGAATGAAACATACATGTTTCGTTACCATGCATAAATGGAATGGATTATTCTAGGGGTGTGCGCGGTTCGGTTCGGTTATTAACATTAACCGAACCGATCGCTAGGTTCGGTTAATTTCAGTTAATTACCGACATTAGATATGAGCTAAAATTTTGCTTAAAAATACATGAAATGAATGCTTAAATACATGAAATGAAAGTTTAACTTCATGAAATAAAAGTATAAATATATGAAATTGAGATATGAGTACATGAAATGGAGATATAAATACATGAAAATGATAGTACTAAACTATTAATACGTATGATACATGAAATAGAGGGGAAAAAACTAGAAAATAAGATTAAAATGAAGAGTTCGGCGCAATTCGGTTATTTCGGTTTGGTTACTTCGGTTCAATTTCATCAGTTTTCAGTTTTGTTTTGGTTAACGATTCGATTATGCTCACCCCTAGATCATTCCATAAGAAATAAAAGTCCTTCCATTTTTAGGATTTTCATTATTTTGGGTACGAGATTTTTTTTTCATTTGTTCAAAGAATGAAAAAGTCAAAAGAGGTAACAATTATTATTATTATTAATATTATATTTTTATATTTTTTATTATATTATAATTATAATTATATTTTTATTATTTTACCACTATATTATTATATCATTATCAATATTGTTTTGTATATTACAATATAACTATTATTATATTAGAACTATTACCACATTATCAATATTATTATTTTAAATTTGAGGAGTTAACATTTGACAACGCGCATACGTGATTCAAGATTTTTACGATTATTCTTATTTGAATTAATAATCTCCTTGCAACGCGTGGGTCTTAATATTAATTATAATGAATATTCATATTATTATTAAAAGTATTTATTTTTATTATTGTTATTATTAAATAAAGTGATTAATCATTCCATTCCTACATAGTAACCAAACATGACAATGAAACGGTAATGATCAATTTCAAACATTTATCCATTCCATTACTACGCCCATTACATTCCCTCATCTATTCCATAACTCATACCAAACATGCCCTTGGTGTATCTGCTATTTCTTCTGTTCAACAGAAACCTTAGTGGAGCAACTATGAATTGGGGAATAAGGAAGAGCAAGTAGAGGTGATTACTTAGTATACCGACTTGTTCTTTTGGTAGCCTAAACTGATGAAAGTTTTCTATATAACTAGTTCGATTCTTTTAGAAAACCCATTTTTCTGAACTGTAAACCAAACTATTTCACTCTTAATTCGGCTAACTCTAAACACAATTGCCGAGGATCTACTAATGATAACCAGAACTTCAACATGTTTCCAAAAACCAATTATTTATCATAATTTAAATGGCTTGAATAGTTTCAACTATTTTTAAACACCCCTGGTAGGTGCAATTTTCACGCATCACTAGTTATGCCCAAATGTGAAGTAGACACTTTAGAGCCATACATGATGAAATCTAAGGTTTGAATGAATATTGTTGGAGGTGATATGTGATGGTCAACGGAGTCATTTGTTTGTTTAAGTTTACTAAAGTTCAGGGGTATGTTCTGTCATATGTGAAAGTTGCTATAGAGGGTAAAATTATGAAATATGATGTAACAACTCGGGTTTTCAAACTTATAATTTATCTCTATAACTCAACACGTTTTATATTCAGAAAACTTTATAAATTTAAAATATCACGTCTATCGAGTGAATAAATTATTATTATATTATTTCTTAATTATTTATATAATATTATATCTATATCTTTCAAATTATGACATTTTACCCAAAAATGTTTCCATCTTCAAACTTTAGGGGTTAATATGCAAATTTTGTTATTATAATCCATTTACCCATCTGTCAACCCGTATCCTTAAACCCGAAACCCATAGACCCGTTTAACGCCTTGAACCACAATTTTCGTAATAAATACGAAAATCAAATCAAGATACATGTTAATCTTATTTGTTTCGGCCCAACCGATAGTTTGATGAGGTTAAATTGATCAATTTGATTCACTATACATAATTATCAATTGCCATCACTATTTGGATCTCATTATACAAGTAACAGACGACAATAACGCAATTAAACCCGTGTAATCCTTCATCTTAATCTCGAGACCCAGACTGTATAATTAATTGACGTATTATAACCTGGATCATCGTTTTCTGGATTCAACCATAGCCGCAACGTCGTCGTCTGTTCATTGTCTAATCACGTCATCAATACAAAACTTCTACAGGTATTTGGATTACTTCTTTCATTATATAGAAACATAGATATTACATCAATATAGCAGGTAGGCGGGCAACAAGCTGCGCCGCCACCCCTTTCTGAATTGCAAACCCTAACCTGCTAAAGACATACCCCTGCCCCTTTGGAGTCGACACATTGCTATGCACAAGCCGTTGGACCCTGGTTAGGAAACGGATAGCTTCCGGTGCCAAGGAGCCAAAGGTATCAAAAGCGAAAGGGACAAAAACATGTTGGTTCTCTTCGCAGGCTTTAGCATGTTTCTCCACCTTCTTCGTTTCAGCCCTTTTCATTGCTTGCCCAGCTACAAACCCATTATCCCTCAATCCAGCTAAGGGAGATACCCCTGTGAGGTCAACACAAGCGTGTTTTCCCCCGGCCCAACCAAAGACGAGCGAATCTGCCGGTCGTAGAGTGGATCTCCCTTCCGTGGGGTCTGTAAGGAAGTTTACGGGGCTTCCTTTTTAGCTGATATCCCAGCTCGCCTTAAGATGTCCCAAAGAACGTCCCGCACCCAATCATGTCGGTATTTGAACCCAGGCATCTCCTTGCAATGAACCGCATGCTCTCCGAATTTCTACAGGTATAAAATATATATGCTGACTCGTTTTTATCTCGTTAACAATAACCCTAACTTTAATCGATCGAACATAAACTGGTTTAGGCAATTGCTAATTCTAGGGTTTATGTTGATTTGGGGGAAAATCTGGGCTTATAGATTTAATCAATAGTTTGCGTATGGTTACCATCTGTTATGGCAGACCAGTTGGTTATGCTTATGGGTTATTAGGTCGTGCCGGCCACTTTCCCGGGTTCGAATTCGGCAGTGGCCGGATTTGGCCATTTTTTTATATGTGATTTATAAGTTTTATAATTATTAGTATAATATATAACAAACGTTATTTTGTTAAACCAACGTCACTAAGCTATGTTTTCATCAAATAAATCTCGTTACTAGTTTTCGTTTCTTGTGTGTGTGTGTATATCTATACTATATATAATACATCAAACAAGGGTAAATTAAGACACCCATTTTTTAGTAATTTACAACACTTAAAGCATGAGGTACATGTGTTAGTAAGGGTAAATATGTCTTTTAAACACAATCTATTCAACTTACAAGTTTGGTCCCTCATCTTTAACCATATTATGTTTTTAATTTAACTTGTAAACTAACTTTCCACCCATGATTTTTAAACGACTATAGCCTTTTCATACGCTAATATTTTTATAAACAAATTGCACCATAAAAACGAGCATTTTATTCTCTTTAATTTGGATATAATATTGTTGTATTTTTTTTTCATTTTAAATAAATTAATATGTTACGTATGGGTGTTCAGTGTCGGTTTTGATGGTTTTTAAGTTAAACTTGTGAGTCCAACCGTTAATACTGATTTTTTGTCGTCCAAAACTAAACTCAACCATTGAAAGTTGAACCCGAATCGTTATTAACGGCCTGGTTCTGGTTTGGTTTCACAGTTTAAACTTTAATAATAAATTTAGTTTAAAATAATTAATAATGTAAATGTACCGTCAATGTTAACTAAAAACCAACATAATATGATACTTGAGATTATCATACATAAAAAATGATAATTTTAGCCACATAAATGGTAAATATTAATGGAAGATTTAGGACGTGAAATAATAACAACAAATATTACAAAAGGAATCATATTGCAATTACGTTAATTTACAGTCCTTTCTGGTTTCATATGGCCGGTTGCCGATATAAACCGCGAACCAACCGTTCACTACGTTTTGAAAATTTTGAAACCGACCAAGAAACCGAAAGTAAAAAAGAAAAAGAAAAAAGAAGTTAAACCAATGACCGGTTTAAATGATTTCAAGGTTTTAACCGAACCATAAACACTTATATTTGTACGTGATTAATAGGTTCAAATACCCGCTGCATCGCGCGGGCACCCGTCTAGTATTTATATATATGTAATTATATTATAAGTATATTTTTAATAATATTATATTAACGCTACTTATTAAAACCGACGCTATCATTGAGGGTTCTTGTCGTTAAACGTCTTTATAAACTTATATTTATTATATATATATATACTAAACTTATTAAATAGATTCTCTATAATAGATTTAAACGAAATATTTATTTATATTCTACTGCATATAATATTTAATTAATAACACATTATTATTATTATTATTATGATCATCCATTTATTTATACATTAGTATTTATTTACTCAAATAATTATAAGTATATTTTATATTGAAATTATTTATTTATATTATGTATTTATAAGTCTAATTATATGAATTGTATCAAGTACATGTAATGGTAAGTCTATAAAATAATAAATGTAACAATTCTTTAAAATTATAACAATAATATTGGTTTGCAATGATAACAATAGAAAGTAATCGTTCAATCAATAAACTTTCTAATCCCAAACATAATTCAAGTCACCTTGAAACTTTAATCCTTTATATGTATTACATAACTTGCCATTAATTAATATTATATTATTAACTAGGAATCCTTGACGGTGAATCCCGAATGGTTCATCATTCTCACATCATCATTTTTTATTTTGTTCATCCGATCAGGTGAGTATCTCACTCCCCCTTTTAACTCATTTTTAACCGTTTTGGGGACATATGCGTTATATTTATTTTATTACTATATATTACTCAACTTGCAATTGTCGTCACTTGTGTTTAAAAATTAATACCTTACTTGTTTATGTGCTTACTTGCTTTATATGCTTCCACATTCGAAGAGGTCCAACATAATCTCAGTCTAGTATGATCATACTACCGTCGTAGTGGCCGGCGTCCGACGCATTGACAATAGTTTCATCGACACCTCATTTTTTGGTAACCCAATGCCCATTCGCATGGCAACGGTTTAGCCCTTTATTTATGGTTTGATTGATTTGTTTATATGCTATGGTTAAATTGCTTATCTCACTTGACACAGTTTGCTCTTTTATTTATTATCATATAATCATGAAAATCTGGTGTTTTACTCACTCAACCTTGTGTTGACAAAACTATTTTATTTTCAACGCATATGCAGGTCATTGTATGATGTAGTTGAAGTAGAAGATTGTTTAAGGACTTATGCTAGAAGAAAAATTAACAAGAAATATTATTTGTAAATTTTGATTTGTGTTTCTTTTGATATATTCTAATAAATAATTGTTTTATTTGAAATTATTAAATAGATATTGAAACATATAATGTTGCATGATAGTAACCTTATGAGCTGTGACAATCAGCTCACGCCCCGACATTTCCTTCGTAGGTTGGGGTCTGACATATGATATGTCACTACTTGCGAAGTTGAGGGACTAAAAGAGGAAAAATGGCAGCTAGTTTCAATAATATGTTCTTGTGCGTAGTAAAGGGAAATAGGGCTAAAACGACTAGTTCTGATTTCGGATTCATTACTCCTTAATTTTCTTTGTTTGATAGCTTCTTTCACTCGTTTTTAGTTCTTGACTTATAACCCTAATCTTGTAATTAGTTTGGTTCTAGTACTCTGTTCAATTATGTGATTAATAAATAATTGCGTTCGTGATTGTTCTTAATAAAATTGTTCAATTCTGATTAATTAGATAACAAATGGTATCAGAGCCTTGCTCTTGATCAAGAAGACGATGAAAGTATTCTGGTCATTGAAGTTGGAAGATGGTGAACACGAAGTTCGATTTGGCTAAATTTGACGGCAAGAATGATTTTAGTTTGTGGAGGGTTAAGATAAGATGATTATTGGTTCATCGGGGGATCTTCGATATCTTATTGAGAGAACCGAATATGTCGAACTCGCTCGCAGGTCGAGAGAAGATTCACATTTTGGAAAAGGCTCATAGTGCCATTATTTTGAGCCTCAATGATAGGGTTCTCCGTGAGGTGTCTAAGAACTCACTGCTACTAGTCTTTGGGCAAAGCTTGAACCTCTGTACATGACAAAATTTCTTGCTAATCGGCTATATCTTAAAAAATAGTTATACACTTTATAATGTCATCTGGTAAGTCTCTTGAAGATCATACGAATGAATTTAATGAGTTGGTTTTGGATTCAGAGAATATATAGATTGAGTTAGAAGCGGAGGATCACGTTACTGTAACATCCCAAAATTTTTATAAATAATATTAAAATATTACTTACATTGGAAGACTTGATTTAAGTTACTAGAAAAGTAATAATAATATGATAATAATGAGAAAAGGATGGTGGGTTAAAATAGATAGAACTAAATCATGGACTTAGATGAATATGGGCCTAAGGTCCATGGGCTTAGGGAGTATAAATACCCCTTAAACCCTAATCTTTTCCATCTCTATCCATTTTACACCTTAGCCTAAACCATCAAAAACACGCACTTAAGCCAAAGATTCTCTACACAATTCTATTCAACGATCCAAAATCAACCGAAGGTAAGAAATCATTTATCCCAGCTGACCCAACAATTTAGAACCCGACACCGCAGCCCCGGGATGCCGGATGAGCCGTTTGAATGTAGATCTAGCTTTATTCGGGTGTTTAATCAGCCAAAAACGAGCTTAAGGGCCACCTTAGCTTAGATCTGAGCACGCTGAAGCTACCTGGGTTATAAACGATCAAAATCTGGCCAACCATGGTGGTTAACAGCGGCTGACGGCGCCGAAATAAAAAAAAAACCTTAAAACCGCGAAAAAGAAGGTTGGCTTGAACGAATAAGGCGTATAAGTACATATGGTCGTATAAGTATGCATGTTGTATAAGTATATATAGCTGTATAAGCATGTATGCCGTATAAGTATATGGCAGTGTATATATGGGTGTATGTGTATGTATATGGCCGTGTATGTAGGGGCATATATGTATGTATATGGTCGTGTATGTAGGGGCGTATATGTATGTATATGGCCGTGTATGTATGGGCGTATATGTATGTATATGGTCGTGTATGTATGGGCGTATATGTATGTATATGGCCGTGTATGTATGTAAATGTCCTATGTATGGCCGCATATGTATGCACGTATACCGTATATATATAGGCGTATATATATATATACCGTATAAGTATAGGCGTATAAGTATGTATGTATACCGTATATGTATATATACATGCGTAAATGTATATGTAGAGCCGTATATGTATGTATGTATGTATGTATGTATGTATGTATACATGTCGTGTAGGTATAGGGCGTGTATGTATGCCGAGTACGTATGTACAACGTGTATGTATGCATGCGGTGTATGTATGTATACCGTATATATATACACACGCACAACATGTATGTATGTATGTCGTATACGTATATAGGACGTGTATGTGTGCATGTTGTATATGACGTATATGCATGTATAATGCATGTGTATGTATGACGTATGAGCACGTAAGCGTTAGATATGAACTTATATGATGGTTAAGAGAAGACTAAGTAAAGAATTAATAATTAAAGGTAACATTTAAAATAAGTAGGACTTAGAAAGAAGGGCCAATGAAGTAAACAAACTCTAGATGTGATAATTGATTAGTGTGCCTTATTACACGGTCAGTCATACATTGCAAAGGACGAACATAACCGTCATCAGAAGTAGGGCGCATGTGAGTTTCTAGCCCCATTTCCTTGTTATATTTTCGAGGATGTGTGCATACTCAATGTGAAATGTTAATACACTTACCTTAAGTGGTAAGTGTAAGCCATTAAGTTTTTATGTGACAGTTATTATATCGAGGTTATGAATGAATGCTTGTCGGTACGTGAACGATCTTCGAATATTGCACGCATCGCCAAGGAAGGTCATTGGTAGAAGATTAATGAGAAGGATGCCTAGTGTGTCTGTATATTATGATGCAATTTGCTTTGTTTATGTTGGTACGTTATATATTTATTGTATATGTGGTGTGTGTAAGCAGGTGTGTGTATGGTATGCAGGCTCTACATCTGACATAGTGAGTTAGGATGGCAAATCCCTCTAACTTCTGCTGGACATAGGCGTGGCATGTAATAGCGTAGTTAAGGATTGTGGACCTTATACGTGTTATAGATGGTAGATGTCTACGTAGAAAAGGACTGTTGACCTTATACGTATTGTAGATATGAGTCAGCATAGGAAAGGACTGCGGACCTTAAACGTTATGTAGATGTATTGTGGTAGCATAGGGGAGGACGGCGGACCTCGTACGTGCTATGATATATGTGACAACATAGGGAAGGACGGTGGACCTTTTATGTGTTGTTAAGGTATGATGGTATAGGGAAGGACTGCGGACCTTGTATGTACCATGAATGGTGGACAAAGGTAAGGACTGCGGACCTTTTTCATGTTCACGACCTCGAGTATAGGTATAGACGGAAGACTATGAACATACTCTTAGTTGACTAAGGCAAGCGAAAGTATGTATGTATGTATGTATGTATGTATGTATGTATGTATGTATGAAGGAAAGGTAATAGGTTAAGTATGAATATGTATCATCGGATACTTATATATGTATGGTATGTGAATGTATTGCATGTTGCCTGATTAACTAGAACTCATTCAGCAAAGCTGACTTTTAGTATGCACGTAGGTAAATAGATTAAAGGAGTTGGCTTGAGGAAGACACATGGCATGATCTGAAGATGCTGACATCTGAAGAAGAATTGTCTGGATGTTTTAATACGATGTTTTATGTTATGTTTAAAGACAAGATTTTAATATGTTGTAATGAATGTTGATGTTCTTATATTCCGCGAAAATTTTAATTAACTCTGATATTTAAAAATGTACTAAAGAGTAAATCCAACGTCCAAGTAGGGCACCGAGATCGGGGCCTTACACTTATTATCTTCTTGACTTCTCTACCAACATTATATGAACATTTTGTTGATACGTTGTTGTATGGTAGAGAAACTTTGACAATGGAAGCTGTATTAGCTGCTTTGAATTCTAAAAAATCAAAGAAAAGGGGCGAAGTCATAAATGATGGTGGTGATAGGTTATATGTTAGAGGGAGCCCTGAACATAGATTTGCAAAGACAAAGAATCATTCAAGGTCATAATCCAAGTTCAAGAAAAGATGCTATATTTCCAACTCTGATCAACACATCAAGAAAGATTGTCCATAGAAAAGGAAGAAGAAAGATAAGGGGAGTACGTCAAAATACCAAGGCTCGAGATGACTTTCTAGATGATTATGAAACTGGTTATGCATATATGGTAGTCTCAAACACAGAATCTGGTTTAGAATGGATAATGGATTCTAGATGTTCCTACCATATAACTCCTAACAAGAATCACTTCAAGGACATAGAAATAAAATATTTTGGTGTGATACAAATAGAAGATGTCAAGCCATGCCAAATTTTGGGCATTGGAACTATGATTCTAAAGTTAGACAATGAACAAAGTTTGATCTAAAGAAAGTAAGGTACATTCCTGATCTTAAAAGAAACTTAGTCTCATTAGGAACTTTTGATAATTAAGGGTATATTGTGAATTTGAGAAATGGTAAAGGTAAGGTGATAAATGGGTCTTTAGTGTTGTTATCTGGCTCAAGAAGAGGAAACACCATTTATGTTTTAAATGGATTTTGGTGCAGTATAGTTTTTGTAGCTGAGGGTAAAATTGGAAAGATGACTGAATTATGGCATAATACGTTTGGCCATATAAATAACCAATGTTTGGCTGAATTGAAGACATGAAAGATCATATATAATTTAGGTAGTTTTGATCTAAAACAATATGAACATTGTGTTCTTGGTAAGGCAAGAAGGATTAGTTTCACAAAAGGCATTCATAGTATTAAGGGCATTTTAGACTATGTACATGCATTGTTAGATGGAGCCAGATATTTGTTAAGTATCATTGTTGATTACTCAAGAATGGTATGGTTGTATGTACTCAAGAGTAAGAATCAAGTTTTTGAGAAACGGAAACTTCTTGTAGAAAATCAGTCTGAAAGGAAGATTAAAAAGCTTAGAACTGATGAAGGCTTGGAATTTTGTTGTGGGCGGCGGTTTAATAAGTTTTGCAAAGATCAAGGTATAGCAAGACACCTTATAGTCTCTCCCTAGTAACCCACAACAAAATGGGATTGTAGAAAGAATAGAACCCTTTTAGACAATGTGAAATGTAAGTTTTCTGAAGCTAGTTTGCCCAAGGCAGTTTGGGTAGAAGCAATGCCTATAATGTGCTAAAAGTAGTTTTATAAAAATACTTTAATCTAGACACTAAGGAATAAATTCTAGACTCTTAAACTTAACTAAAACTACTAATCGGCAAGTGTACCGGTCGACTCTAGTACAGTTTAGTAAATCTGGATATCGAACCCACTGACTCTTTAAATTACGTTAACTAGCTAAATTAGACTCAACTACAGGCACGACTATATATTTATTATTATTGGAGGGTTTACGAAATACTAAGATTAAATCAATATTAAACTAATTGATAAAACTAATAAATAAAAACTAAAGACGACTCGACTTAAAATTTGGACTTAATTTAAATAATGACAAACAACCACCTATGCTAGAATCCCCAAAGTTTCATCTATCAATTAATCGGAAAAATGCTTTGTTATGGAACTGAGATTATAAAATAGTCACTTAAAAGATAACACGAGCAGGACGGACCCCTGACCCTTCTCAAGAAGACTCCTATGGATTTCTATTAAGTTCTTAAAAACACAAGTTTTAATATTAAACTTCCTTACTGTTATCTAATTAATTATGAACGAGTGCCTTTAAACGACAACCTACCTTACAACGAGGAAATCAAAGGTAGTTTAATAAATTCATTGGACTCAATAGACAAAGTTGAAAAATCAACCTAGACGGACTCCTT
>NW_027503554.1:0-29031 GCF_021521415.1 Bidens hawaiensis
TGGATATGAAGAATAGGGTGTGTCGGCCGATGTTAGACAAGTCAGTGATCGTTTTCATTGACGATATACTGATTTACTCGAAGAGTAAGTCTGACCATGCTAAACATCTGAGAGAAGTGTTAGAAGTCTTGAAGGATGAGAAACTGTATGCCAAGTTCTCGAAATGCGCGTTTTGGTTGCGAGAAGTACAGTTTCTAGGTCACATGAGGGTATTACTGTGGACCCAGCGAAGATCGAGGCGATAAAGAATTGGAAGACGCCTCAAAACCCAACTGAGATACGCAGTTTCTTAGGGTTGGCTGGTTATTATAGGAGATTCATTCAAGGTTTCTCCAAGATAGCCGCACCGTTGACCAGTATGACCTGAAAGACTGTGGTGTTCAATTGGGGCAAGTATCAGGAAGAGGTGCTTGAAGAATTGAAGAAGAGACTCATGCAAGCTCCAATTCTTGTTTTACTTGATGGTAATGAGGATTTAGTAGTTTGTTCCGATGCTTCGCATCAAGGGTTAGGTTGTGTGTTAATGCAACGAGGAAAGGTCATAGCGTATGCGTCTAGACAGTTGAAGACTCACGAAAGTATATACCCGACACATGATCTAGAGTTAGCTGCTCTATACATGCTCTTAAGATCTGGAGACACTACTTGTTTGGTACTAAGTGCACCATCTATACCGATCGTAAGAGTTTGAAGTACTTCTTCGAGCAGAAAAAGTTGAATATGAGACAGAGAAGATAGTTGGAATTGATTAAAGACTATGACTGCGACATGAAGTACTATCCAGGGAAGGCCACATAGTCGGCCTTAATCAGGAAAAATGAAGAAGTCATCGCAACAGTAAAGTCTTATAAGTTGATTATCAACTTGGGTTTCTTTGAAGAGATTAGCAAGGCACAGTCGGAGGTGCTGGTAGATGAAGGGTTAATAAAGAAAGAAAGGATTTATGGGCAACAGACTGAATTGATAGTTAATAATCATGGTGTAAAGACCAGATTCGATTGGATGTGAATTCCACGGCATAGGAATCTTAGAGGTTGAGTTCTAGACGAGGCCCATAAGTCTCGGTACTCAATCCATCCAGGATCTACCAAGATGTATCAAGATCTGAAGAAATACTACTAGTGGCTGGGTATGAAGAATGAAGTGGTGGATTATGTTAGTAAGTGCTTAACTTGCTTGCAAGTCAAGGTAGAGCCCCAGAAACGTATGGGAAGATGCAGCCTTTGGAGATACCCAGATGGAAATGGGAACACATCAGCATGGATTTCATAACTAAGCTACCGTGTACAGCTAGAAATCATGACTGGGTGATTGTGGACCGTTTGACTAAGAGTGCTCACTTTCTGCCTATACGAGAGGCCATCTCGTCAGAGACGTTAGCGAATGTGTTCATTAAAGAAGTCGTAACAAAGCATGGGGTGCCGTTGTCGATCGTTTCCAATAGAGATATCCGCTTTACTTCTAGATTCTGGAAGAGATTCCAGGAAGCAATGGGGACGAGACTAAGCATCAGTACGGCGTATCATCCTCAAACAGATGGACAGTCAGAGCGGATTATCCAAACCCTTGAAGATATGCTACATGCTTGTGTATTAGAATTTGGATGAAGTTGGGATGCTCATCTTCACTTAGCAGAATTATCGTATAACAACAGCTACCATTCGAGTATTGGTATGCCTCCGCTCGAGATGTTGTATGGAAGACGTTGCGGAACTCCCGTGTGTTAAGGAGAAATTGGTCAAAAGGATATTAGTAGTTAAGAAGTGGTACAAGAAACCTCTTCAAGGTTTGATCAGATTAAGGCAAGAATGACAGCTGCTCAAGATCGTCAGAAGTCATATGCCGATAAGCGGCGATGGCTGATTGAGTTTAACGTTGGCTACAATGTGATGCTCAAGGTCTCGCCTAGGAAGGGGATTATTCGTTTTAGAAAGAGGGGAAAACTGAGTCCAAGGTACATCAGACCGTTTAGAAATGTAGCTCGTGTGGGAGAAGTGGCTTATAAGCTAGACCTACCTGAGGAGTTGGAAGGAATCCACTCTACCTTCCATGTTTCCTATATGAGGAAGTGTCTAGCTGATGATACGTCCCACGTACCACTCCAAGACATTGAGGTAGACGAAAAGCTAAATTACGTCAAGTAGCCTGTCGAAATAATGGATCGCAAGGAAAAGAAGCTTTGTCACAAGGTCATTCTGTTAGTAAAAGTGTTATGGAAGCCTCGTAAGGGATCGGATGCTACTTAGGAGGTTGAGGAGGAGATGCGTAAATTTTACCCTAGCTTATTTGTGTAACAGATAGGTTTCGGGGACGAAACCTTTTTAAGGAGGGAAGACTTGTAACATCCGTGTTTTTAAGAATATTATAATAAGAGAAGTTCTTATTTATTTATTGTGTGTCGTGATTTGTTTCGGACAAATAATCATGGGACGGAGTGTTAAGTTTAGATTCGTTATATGGACTTGAGAATGGTTACCGGCCTAAGGTTCATGAGCTTGGGAGTATTTAAGCTCCTACTCTACCTAAGGGCTCCAAGCATCCTCATTCATCCATCTTCAACATCTAGACACATACTCTCTCTTTACACACACAAACACACCTTCCCTTTCCTTCCATATTTCATCCAAGGTCTAAGGTGTAGCAAGTTAATCCTTACCCAAGCAACAAGAAAACCTGTCTAGATTTGCAAGTAGTTCAAGATCCAAAACCAAGCCAAATCTTAAAGGCATGTTGTAGATTAAAAATTAGGTTTTTGTGTTAGATTGTGTAAGATTCAAAGATTTAGATGAATCGGGTCTTGCTTAAAAAGAAAAGTGTGAACTTTAAAGTAAGAAAGTTACTCGGGTTTAGTCGTTTTGAACAAGTGTTGTTCGGGTCATACCAAGAAAGGAAATGGAGTTGTTATAGCCCAAAACTTGTCTTAACGATAAACCGGGCATAACATGACGCAAGAAGTGGCAAAATAGGACCCAAATCGAGCCGAGCCGAAACCAAACGAACCGAATGGGAGATTCAAATCGAATGAGAGATTTGACTCGAATGGTTTGAGTCGGCCGTTTTCAAGCCACCCCCCCCCCCCCCCGCGTTCGTTAAGGGTTTCGTTAACTTGTAAGTTCGGGGTAGTAGAACGAGGAAATTGGTACTTGTAATTTGTTAAACAGTTAGCTGTGTCTAATTGAAGAGAGGTATCACTATTAACTCCGAGAGAAATCGACTTCAGGTGAGTTCTAGCCCCTTTGTGACGTTTTTTGGGGCTATGTGCATACTCTTATATGATAGCTAATACATTTATCCTAAGTGATAAGTGTATGATATGTGTATGATTATGTATTGAATGTTGTTGTTGTTATAGAATGTTGTATGAATGTGCGTGTATATATGTTTTAATCGTTCAATACATAATCATACACATATCATACACTTATCACTTAGGGTAATATAAATATATATATATATATATATATATATATATATATATACTTAGGGTAATACTTAGGGTAATATATATATACTTAGGGTAATATATATATATATATATATTTATATTACCCTAAATATATATATACTTAGGGTAATATATATATATATATATATTTATATATATATATATATATATATATATATTTAGGGTAATATGGTAATATAAATACTTAGGGTAATATATATATATATATATATTTATATTACCCTAAATATATATATACTTAGGGTAATATAAATATATATATATATATATATATGCGATTAAAAGATATGAAAAGTATGCACATATGATAACAAAAGTATGAAATGAATGTATGAACGATTGACGGGACATGTGTGGTTGTATGGTTATGCGAAACAAAGGGACCAGACCCTAATAATATCTGAGACCGGGGCAGGAGGGACGCGACCCTAATAATATCTGAGACAGAAGGGACCCGACCCTAATAATATCTGAGATAGAAGGGACCAGATCCTGATAATATCTAAAATAAAGAGACCAGACCCTAATAATATCTGAGACAGTAGAAGTAGAATAGTTTATCGTATACCATAGGTAATTATGAAAGAAAATATTTAAGTACGTATGTATGTACGTAAAGTATGTATGAATGAGTAATAGTAAGTAAAGTATGAAATACGTATCTTCGGACGCGTATAAGTATGAACATGAAAGTATTGTATGTTAATTGACTAACTAGAACTCACTCAGTGTAGCTGACTTTTAGTATGCATGCAGGTGAATAGAATGAGGCAGCTTGCTTAGAGGGAGACACGTGGCAAGGGAATGAAGAATGTCATCGAAGAGAAGAATAATCACGTGTTATTTATGTTAAATTTAAAGACTTATGTTATTTTGCTTAAAGTAAAGTACTTATGTTTTATAAGAATGATTGATTTTATATTCCGCGCATGGTTTTAATTAACTATGATTATTGAACTATGTGAATGAGTAAATCCAACACGACGAATGTAGGGTTCCCGAGATCGGGGCCTTTCACACCATTAAAGGAAAAATTAACGCATATACAAATATTTCAAATTTGATAAAATTTAGAAACATTGATAGGTCTGGGGGTGGCATGTCGAAAGTGTTCGTAATCTTTTCTTACTTTTAATAGTCAAGGGAAAAAGAAGAATAGTCAATTTGCCAAATCCTGAATCTTTTGATTATTTCCAAAAATGCCATTGAAAATAATTTTGAAACTCGAATCATGTTTAAAATTCTAACTTTCATTCGTTTGACATTTTCAAGTCAACACTTTGAATCCGTAACAAATTTGATGATAAATCTATCTGTATTCTTAAACTTTTAAAAATACTCAGATTTCTCATTTTTGACCCGTACAAATTTTGATATAAATATAGTTAGCTTGTACCAAACAATCAATTTACCAACTTTTGAACCATACAAATAAAATTTAAGTTTCACAAAAAACCCAAAACAATCCTTGATAAAAGAACTAAGAAATTAAATATGATACACTTTGTTATGTCTGAAAGTGATTGGTATATACTATCCTTACATTTTAACATACATAAAGTTTACTATATTAACTGGAAATAAATGGATAGATTTAAATCATAGATTTATAATTTATAAATTTATATGACAATTTACAATAATAATAATAATAGATAAATTGATTGATTTAAAAAAAATGGATCGACTTTTAAGCAAATATTTATAATTTAATGATTAAAAAAATTAATTTATAAAATGAAAGCATACTCGAGTTTTGTTTTTCTTTACAATCTTCTACAATATACATAGTACAATATGTTAATGATAACATTTCAAATTATATTTTTTTCAATCTTCGGCAAACATGGTTTTGATTTTTGGATTTCACCACGTACTTTGGAATATATAATAAAATAATATGTTAATTTTTATAAAAATGTATAGATATAATCTAACTCGAGTATAAAAGGAAAATGAATAATTATTGATCTATTACATATATTAGGGTCAATTAAGATCTTAGTTTTGGATGGAAAAAAATTGTGAGAATTAACCAAATGATGACAAGTGTCCATAATTACTTTACGTTATTATGTATATTATTAAATTTAACCTTTTTGTTTTATTTTTTAATCATCCATGTATCATACGGGCTATATTCTAGTTGAGAATTAATATACTTGATCACAATTTTGATAGTTGATAAACCGCTTTATTATTTTAAATACATTTTATTATTAACTTAAAAAAATACTTTTTATTATTAACTTAAAACAATGATTAAGAGCTTTAAAACATTTATTGATATGCATATGTGTTGTTTTTAACAATGCCGCTTAAAAACTGTTGAAAACATATTTTATCATTTGAATAGAAATCTTTAGTAAATATAATTAACAAAAAAATAATTGTTTTTATTCTTTAGCTATATAGTAAATTTCTCTTTTCGTCATTAATTTAAGAAAATAACAAATACCATTCTTTATATAGAGGAAATATAGAATGAAAACCTATTTGAATTGTGAAACCCCGTGAAAACCCTATGTAACATCATTTTTTTACACATGTAATATATATTGCTACATTTAATACAAAACATCGAAAAATTTTAAAAAAAATTGTTTTGCTATTTTTTTTACAATGTTTTGCTAATTTTTATATATGTTTTTAGGAGATAGAAAAAGTTATATTTATGTTTACATTTTTTATTAACTTTAATTGTGAATCATAAGATTTAAACTTTAATTAAAACATGTGCTTAATAATAGGTTTCAAGAGTTTTCACAACTCAAATGGGTTTTTATTTTAACCTAACCCTATATATATATATATATATATATATATATATATATATATATATATATATACTAGATTTTATCCCCAGTATTACGGGGGTGATTTCACAATATTCATTTTCAATATTTATATCTGTATATTTGGATTTTAATTTTATTTATTGTAAGAAAGTTAATAATTAATTTTTAGCTATATGGGTTTGGTGAGACCTTTACCCATGAATTCGAGTCAAATGCGTGAGAAGCCTTTATTTACAAATAAAGCAATCTGATGGCTTGAGAGAATGGTTGTTTTACATTTTTCGTTTTTTAATATTTAATTTTTGGATTTTATTTTTTTTTATTATAAGAAAGTTAAATAATATACTTAGGGTTTGATGATAAAAGGGTTTCATAAAAAATGATATGTTATAACCTTTTTAAAAGTTATCTGGATTTGGTGACCAGGACCCGCTTATGTTTTTTACTATAAAATTGTTTACTAATTATAAATGATATCTTTTTCTTTTTAAATTGGATATTAAATTTTAGTATATCCCTATTTTATAGGATTTTCCTATCAAATAATTGGTAAGATTAATTTTTAATTTAATGAGATGTTATAACCTGTTTAAAAGCTATCTTGTTTTGGTAAGACCCATACCCATTAATTTGGGTTAAATCAATGAGAGGCCTCCATTTAAAAATCAAGCAATTTGGTGGCTTCCATAAAAGAGGGGAGCAACCACATCGCGGCACATAGGATTTTAGGGGTTTCATTTATATATATTATAGATGTCCTTTTCTTTTTAAATTAGATATTAAATTTTAGTATATTCCTATTTTATAGGATTTTCATATCAAATAATTGGTAAGATTAATTTTTAATTTAATGAGATGTTATAACCTGTTTAAGAGCTATCTGGTTTTGGTAAGACCCATACCCATGAATTTGGGTTAAATCAATGAGAGACCTCTATTTAAAACTCAAGCAGTCTTGTGGCTTGCATAAAATGGAGGAGCGACCACATCGCGACACGTGGGATTTTAGGGTTTTCATTTATATATATTATAGAAAGATTATAGATTATAGATATAGTAGATTTTATTCCCCGTATTACGGGGGTTGTTTTACATTATTCGTTTTTAATATTTATATATGCATTTTGGATTTTAATTTTGTTTATTGTAAGAAATTTAATAATTAATATACTTGAGGTTTGATGATGAAATGGTTTAACAAATAAATGATATGCTATAATCCGGTTTAAAAGCTATCCGAGTTTGGTGATACCCATTACCTGTTTATTTTATTTATTATAAAATTATTTCTTAATTATAAATAATATCTTTTTTTAAAATAAAATAGGATATTAATTTTTAGTATATTCATATTTTATATGATTTTCATATCAAATATTTGATGAGATTATTTTTTAATATAATCAGATGTTATAACCCGTTTAAGAGCTATCTGGGTTTGGTGAGACCTTTACCCGTGAATTCGGGTCAAATGCGTGAGAAGCCTTCATTTACAAATAAAGTAATCTGATGGCTTGAGAGAATGATTGTTTTACATTTTTTGTTTTTTAATATTTATTTTTTGAATTTTAATTATCTTTATTGTAAGAAAGTTAATTATATACTTAGGGTTTGATGATGAAAGAGTTTCATAATATACTTAGGGTTTGATGATGAAAGAGTTTCATAAATAATGATATATTATAACCCGTTTAAAAACTATCTGGATTTGGTGACCCATGACCCGCTTATGTTTTTTACTATAAAATTGTTTATTAATTATAAATAATATCTTTTTCTTTTTAAATTGTATATTAAATTTTAGTATATTCCTATTTTGTAGGATTTTCATGTCAAATAATTGGTAAGATTAATTTTTAATTTAATGAGATGTTATAATCCGTTTAAGAGCTATCTGGTTTTGGTAAGAACCATACCCATTAATTTGGGTTAAATCAATGAGAGGCCTTCATTTAAAAATCAAGAAATCTGGTGGCTTTCATAAAAGGGGGGAGCGACTATATCACGACACGTAGGATTTTTGGGTTTTCGTTTATATATATTATAGATATTATAATTTACGTCATTTACTCTGAAGTTAATTTTTTATGTTTTGAGTCTAGTAGGAACTCAGTTACAAAAGGAGTTTTCATTCCCAGTCTCATATCTCCCCGTTTAAGATTTTTATGTGATAATAATACTACTTGTTAGGATGACCATTACCCCAACGTTGACCTTAAAGTGACCTTGTTGTTAACTTAAAGCATCCAACTACATAACTTACGTATTCGAGTAACTTATGGAGAAGACAAAATAAAGGGGTTTTGAAAAGTTAGGAATATGTAACTTATTAACTTAGTGAGTTTGATTTACATATTATACCCTTATAACCCTCAAAAGTCGAAACCTATTACACTTATTTTAAAAAAGAGTGTCATTTTTAACCATTTTGGTTTCTTCAACACATAAAATAATCCAAACATTTTTTTAAAAAACTTCATAAGTTAATAAATTCTTTTAACAAAAAGTCATTTTTCACTTAAATAAGCAATCCCGAACACACCCTTAATAAGTCCTTTTAACAAAAGATATATTGGTTAATTTGACGTGTAACCTTATAATGTTATATCATTTTAAACTTGTAACCTAATAACATAGTTATCACATCTGCTCGTCTTTTTCAGATTTTTTGTCCACTTCGATTCCTTTTTCATTCCTAAAACTTGGATAAAATAAGAGTGGATAAAGGGAAATGTCAAATATCCAATGGCCATCGTTATTTTAGCAGCCATTAAATTTTATGGCTATTATTTGACAAATGTGAGAATGATTTAATATGATTTTATTTAATTATTAAAGATGTATTCCATGAATTTCTTCAACAGAACGATGGCTACATCATTTATGTTTTTGGGGTATTCATCCAGGCGAATAAAGAATTTTCATGTTGATCAAATCAAATAATTTGAATAATTTATTTTTTGCTAGTGTTTGTATTCGAATAAAAGTTTCTATTCGATTCGAATTCGTATTCGTATTATATACCATATTCGAAATTCGATTCAATTCATATTTGAAACTCGAATTCGAATCGAATATGGACCAATTTTGAATGAATTCGATTTGATTCAAGTTCACCTTTGAAGAGGTATGTACCCGCCTCAACACCGAGCGAGGCGGGTCAACCCACAAGATATAGACAAGAGGCTTGAAATCAAGACATTATGAAGGCACAAAGCCAAAACCTATGCGCATGGCGCATATCACATATGCTCACGCATATCACATATGCTCATGCATCACATATGCTCACGCATATCACATGCTCATGCATCACATATGCTCAGGCATCACATATGCTCACGCATCGCATATGCTCACGCGTATCACATGCTCACGCATATCACATCTGCGCGTGGCGCATATCACATGCTTGTGCATATCACATCTGCGCATGAAACATCTGCGCGTGAGAATAAAGAGAAGACCTCGCGCATCCTCAGGATAGGCGCATATCACACATGCACATAATCAACCTCGTCCTTATCCAAATTAGGGTAAGGACAACCTTGATTGTGCACGTCAGACAACCTTCCAGAAGGTATCTTTTTAAGGAATAAGAATATGCTGACGTTGACAGCTGCCAATGAAAGGTGGACAACTCAGCAAAACCCATGTGCAACTAACCAATGAAAAAGCACCAGGTGTCCCAAGGACACGTGGCGCGAAGCTATAGGAGGAGGCCAAAAAGGCCCTAATTGGGTCTGAGCCCAATCATTGGAAACCCTAGCACTATAAATACCACATCAACTCCATAAGGAGAGACATACCCTATTACACAGTATTCAGCTATATTAAACAATACACTCCAATTTCCTTACTCTCATATTATTATCTTCTCCTACAAACTCTTATTCTCACACCGGAGGGTTACCCCAAAGAGGACCCCTCTGTCCCTTTCTGAGGGGTAAGTTTACGGTGCTGTTCATTTTGTAGGTGGAAGAACCCAGATCCCAGAGAACCATCGGTGAAATAGCATAATCACACCGTGGAAAGTAGATCGTCTACCAGTGAGTCGATCCACGTTTCTTCATTGGCGCCACCCATCACCTGTTACAACGGCAACAAAATCTTCATCAGTTCTCTAATAAAAAAAAAAATTTCACCATGGTTTCTGGTGTTCGTAACGTCGATCAAGTTCTGGAGGATATTGAGCGTGAGGATGTTAATGGGGGACAGCAGTTTCTGAGGGTGCCGCGTGATTCTACGCGCACCACCAGTAACCATCCCTTCATCACAACTCCTCATAGCCAGACTGAAACTCTTCCAGACGATCTCACGTTCCAAAATCTTGCCGGCGCGAAACAAAAAGGACCAATGGGTCCAGAAGATGAAACCAATGACCCTAAAGAATGGCTCATAAACGAGCAACGACGTCTAATGGACAAGTACAATGAGCTGGTCAAACACAAAAAGTCAGCCGACTTAACACAAAGGCAGGCGTTTGATAAGCAAACCGTTCATGGAACAAAAAGGGCGTGCGCGCCGGAAGATGGTCACTCTGTTCACACTGAACACGCTGAGTTTAGTGATGAAGAAGTGCACAGCATGAGGAAGACGCGAGATACTCATGCAGGAGGCTCACAGCTCCGCGCGCACATGAACGTGACGCCTGGAGCCAAAGCCGACATGGATCTGCACATACCGTACAGCCCACCAGTGAGAGGGCAAGTGGACGTAACCACACCGTACAGGCCAGCCATCTTGGTGAAACATTCAAAATTCACTGAGCGCATCGCGAAGGCTCCCATTCAGCACAAAACCAAGATGCCAAGTGGTTTGGGCAAATATGACGGCACAACAGATCCAGAAGATTTCTTACAAGGTTTTTACAACACTGGAAACCTAGAAAGCTGGACGATGCCAACATGGTGTCACATGTTTGCTCGCTGCCTCACGGGCGCGGCGCGTGTCTGGTTCGAAAGCTTGCCGACTGGGCAAATCGATGGGTTCGAGGAACTATTGGAAAAGTTCCAAGCCCACTTCGTACAGCAGCGCAGACACACGCGCGACCCTGATGACATCATGCACTGCGTGCGCAGGAATGATGAAACGATTGAAGACTACATAACTCGTTTCAATCAGGAGTCTCTGGCAATCGGAGGTATCACTGAGCAACTCTTGCGCGTGGCCTTTATACAAGGCACGCGCAGTGATCAACTCCGCCGAGCTCTCGTAAGCAGAGATGGCATGCCAACCACTTGGGCCAAGCTAATGGAAGCATCGCGAGTCTTCGTGAGAAATGAAAAACAAATTGCCCAAGATAGGGCAAGAGAAAGAGGGCATCAAGCTGAGTCACCGCGCAGCAACGAAAGAAGGGGCAAACAGAACTCTGTATGGTCCAGGTTGCAACCAACCAGTTTTTCTCCCGCAGAAAAGCAGGCGCAACCAAGTTCACCTCAGCCCCAAAAAGACATTCGTAATCGCGGAGAAGGTGATAAGAGGGAAGGCGGCAGAGATCCTAACAGACCTCTGCCAAGAATATGGACTCCCCTCACTAAAACGCCTTCACAAGTGTTAAGCACTGAGAATGTCCAGTTCAAAAGCCCCAAGCCACTACACTACAAGGGACCATCAAACAGTGGCAAGTACTGTGAGTTTCACAAGTCCACAGGACACAACACTGATACATGCCATCACTTGAAGGATGCAATTGAAAAAGATGTGAAATCAGGCAAGCTGGCTCACCTGGTGAAAAACTCAAGACCAGAAAATGAACAACCAGAAGGAGCCTCTGCCAGCAAAAGGTTCAAAAGAATCTGTGTAGCCGAGGGAGGAAGGCAAGGGCAAAATTCAAGAAAGAGAAGCGCGCAAGTCCAAGGAGATTGGCGCGAGCAACAAGTAATCTTCCCAAGAATCAGGGGAGGCCCTTCCATCAGCAGTCCTCTTGTCATCACTACACACATTGCTCATTATGAAGTGTCAAAAGTCCTGGTGGACACTGGCAGCGAATCAGACATCATGTATGAGCAATGTTTCAGGAAGTTGGATCCGGCAGACCAAGCAAGGCTCGAAATTGTGAATGCACCAATCTCTGGTGTTTCAAATGAAATCATTCATCCCCTAGGTCAAATACAATTTGAGCTAACTATGGGGGATGAGAAACACAAGCGAGCCGAAGTTGTCAACTTCTTGGTCTTGCCCACCACTTCATGCCACAATATGATCTTGGGTAGAGGAACGATTGCCCAATTCAACGCCATACCGTCGCCAGCGCACGGCGCGTTGGGGTTCCCAACACCAACAGGTGTAACTTTTGTATACCGAGATCATTTGTGTGCAGTGACAAGTACTCCGCGGGAAGGGAGAATGAAACTTCCAATGGCAGACAACGCGCCAGAGGAATGGATCCTCAACCCAAAATTCCCGGAGCAGACAATCACAATTGGCGCTACGATATCAGATGACACGAGGTTGAGAATGAAAAGATTGCTCACAGCATATATGTCGGTCTTCGCGTGGCAACACTCTGATATGACTGGGGTTCCGCGAGACCTGGCGCAACATTCTCTCAACACGTTCAAGTCTGTAGAGCCAATTGTTCAAAAGAAGAGAGTCATGGGGGATGAGAAGGCGAGGGCCATGAATGAGCAAGTTGAGGATCTACTGCGCGCAAACATCATCCGCCCGATACGATACCAGACATGGGTAGCCAATCCTGTGATGGTAAAGAAAAGTAACGGGTCGTGGAGGATGTGCATTGACTTCAAGGACCTCAACAAAGCATGCCCAAAAGATTGTTACCCCCTCCCAAACATCGATGCAAAGGTGGACTCCGTGGCGCCATTCAAGCTCAAATGTTTCCTGGATGCCTACAAGGGCTATCACCAGATTCAAATGGCACCACAAGACGAGGACAAGACTGCCTTCAGAACCGACAAGGGTGTTTTTTGTTACACAAAAATGCCCTTTGGTTTGAAGAATGCGGGAGCCACCTACCAAAGACTTATGGATGCTGTTTTCAACGAGCAAATTGGAAGAAACCTAGAAGTCTACGTGGATGATTTGGTGATCAAAAGCAGGGAGGAAAAACAAATGCTCAAAGACATCGAAGAAACCCTTGGGCGCCTAAAGGAAGTTAACATGAAGCTCAATCCGAGCAAATGCACTTTCGGCGTACAAGAGGGAAAATTTCTAGGTGTAATGGTCACCAAGGATGGTTTCAAGGTGAACCCAGAAAAGGTGGAGGCCATCCTTGACATGCCCTCGCCATCCACCATGAAAGAAGTCCAGAAGCTGAATGGTAGATTGGTTTCAATCAACAGGTTCCTAGCGAACCATGCAAGCAAATCTACCCCATTTGTCAACACATTGAGAAATTGCTTAAAGAAAAGCCAATTCAAATGGACTCCTGAGGCCGAGCAAGCTTTCAGTGAGATAAAAGAATGTTTGATAAATCTGCCCGCGCTCACAGCTCCACTTCCTGGTGAAACTTTGACATTGTACCTATCAGCAGGAGAGCGCGCCATCGGCGCAGTATTGTTGGTGGATCGCAAGGGAATCCAAACGCCAATATACTATGTGAGTCGGGTGCTGACAGATCCTGAGACGCGCTACTCCATCATGGAAAAGTTAGTTTTGTCACTAACACACGCGTCGCGCAAGCTTCATAGATATTTCAATGGTCATCCCATTGAAGTTCTGACTGGTTACAACATCCAGCAAGTCTTGCGGCGTCCCGCGCTCTCAGGAAGGCTGACAAAATGGGCGCTGGAATTAGGAGAACACACGATCGCCTATAAGCCCCGTCCAGCAATAAAGGGACAAGTTTTAGCTGATTTCATCGCAGAAATCCCCGAAGGAAAAATTGAAGAGGCTCAGCGCGAGGTAGACCCTCCGCGAGCCAATGATGAAGAAAATGTTTGGAGTTTGTTCACTGACGGAGCTTCAAACAACGAAGGGTCCGGCGCAGGCCTCAAGCTGGTGGATCCAGAGAATCATGAATATACTTACGCCATCAGGTTGGACTTCAAGAGCACCAACAATGAAGCTGAGTATGAAGCCCTGCTGGCTGGCCTGCGCATCGCGCACAAATTCGGAGTTAAAAAGCTAGAGGCCCATGTTGATTCATACTTGGTAGCAGCACAGGTCAATGGCCTTTATGATGCCAAGGAGAATACCATGCCTCTGTATCTAGAGCAGGCGAAAAAGCTCATCGAGCAATTTGACTGCTTCAGAATCATACATATTCCGCGCAGTGAAAACAAGTCTGCTGACGTGCTGAGCAAGATGGCATCAACCAGCTTCGATCACTTTGGCAAAGATGTCAGGGTAGAAGTAATGAGCAACCCGTCGATGGGAGCGAAGTCTGTCCTGGTAACTCATACAACCCCTTCATCATGGATAACTCCAATAATGGAATTCTTGATGGAGGGAAAGGTACCAGACGATCGCGCACAGGCGAGGAAGATAAGACACAAGTCGCAGAATTATGAACTGCTTGATGGTACATTATATCGACGCTCTTATCTTGGACCACTCATGAAATGCCTAGATGCTGAGGAAGCAAGCTATGTGATCAGAGAGATACACGAAGGAATCTGTGGAATACATGCTGGCCCGCGCATGGTGGTTGCCAAGGCAATGAGCGCAGGTTACTATTGGCCAGGCATGTACTTGGACGCTTTAAAAGAGATCCGAAAATGCAAAGCGTGTCAGAGCTATGCGCCAAACACCATGCGGCCAAAGAACAACTTGATTCCGGTGACCTCCGCATGGCCTTTCCACAAATGGGCAATCGATATTGTGGGTCCCCTACCGCAAGCGCAAGGGCGAGTAAAATTTTTGGTAGTGGCAGTAGACTATTTCACAAAATGGGTCGAAGCCAAGCCACTAGCAAAAATCACAGCCGAGGCGATGAAGCAGTTTATTTGGAGCCACATCATATGCCGTTTTGGCCTTCCCATGGAAATTGTGAGCGACAATGGCAAACAATTCACTGACAAGAAGATATCCAGCTGGCTCAAGGAATTGCGCATCAACCAAATCTTCACTTCAGTATACCACCCTCAGGGGAATGGCCAAGTGGAGAGCGCGAACCAAAGCTTGCTAAATGGGCTGAAGAAAAGGTTGGAGGGAGAATCCCATTCTTGGGTCGAAGAGCTACCTAATGTCCTGTGGGCGCACGGGACATTAAGCAAAACCAGCAATGGCGAATCCCCGTTCAGCCTAACCTATGGAACGGAGGCTATGATTCCAGCAGAAATTGGATGCCCATCCCATAGAGTGCTCATGATGAGCAAGATTGATAACGAGCGCGAAAGGAGGTTGGATCTCAACTTACTTGAAGGGCGCAGAGAAGCGGCTATCATCAGTGAAGCCAAATACAAGAAAAAACTGGAAAAATATTACAATCAGCGCGTGAAGGAATGTCACTTCAAGAAGGATGATTTTGTCCTTCGAAACAATGAAGCTAGCCGCGCGATACCCCCGGGAAAGATGTCCCCCAATTGGGAGGGACCTTATCAAGTCTCGGAAGAATTGGGAAAAGGCGCATACGCCTTAAAAGATTTGAATGGAAAGAAGATCCCGCGCGCATGGAACGCGGCACAGCTTAGAAAATGTTTCATGTAAAATTTGTAATCAAGGCTCTTTAAGCCATTATGAATAATGATACGCGCTATCTTCTCTTAATGTGGATTCTATTACCTTTTGCATACATGTTTCACACTTCCCTTTATTAATTTTGAGCAATATGACAACATTGTATTGACATCAAAACAAAAAATAAAACGAAGTAAAACATACATGCGCGAGCTTCAAGCTCAAACGCGTTAACGAGTCTTAACTCTAAAACGTCAGGGCCTTAGCCCAATAATATGAGCCTTAGCTCAGGGCCTTAGCCCAATAATGTGAGCCTTAGCTCAAATCACTCACAACATCCATCCTACATGCTGCGCAGCCTGACCATAAAAATACCTAAGCACAACTAAGGCAAAGCAAATGCCAAAACATAGTTGTTAAGGTCTCAGGTCGAGGTCGCGCATGAAATTGTAATGGATATCAGAGTAACACATAATGACACGTAAAGGCTAAAAAACTCATAATTCCCTATAATAAATGCGCGATAACGTCGCGCAAAAGAGGAATAATGAAGCGCCAAAGCACGTGTCAACATAGTCAGGATATTGCAAAATCACTTACAAAATGACAAGGATTAAGTTTAATGATTTCCTTACAACCTTGTTCTTATTTCAACGTGCAAGCATATCTTATATTCAACAAGCAAACATGCAATATAAAGAGATGAATGGGGAATGCGCAAGATGCGAATAAGGGAAAAACAAAATTTCATTCCAAAGCATTGAAATTTACAAGTTTACAAGATGATGAGATACAAAACTACAAATAAAAAACAAAAAACATGAAGGGCTTCTCAAGTCTCCACGTCGACGTCAACCTCTTCATCGTCCTCATCACCGCCCTCAGCATCTAGCGCAGCCCACTCCTCGTCATCTCCAAACTGACCATAGTCAAGATGTTCGTCCTGAATGGAGTCGCATTCTGTCACAATAGTGTCAGGAGCGGGTCCTTTGGCCACGCCAGAGCCGCTAGCAGGGGCAGCATTCCCCACGCCATCATCGCCGCCACCAGCCCCTTCGCACTCGTCAAGTAATTTCTTTAGCGCGCCGAGATCGGGCTGGTCAGCAAGCGCGGATATCTGCAAATCATAAGGAAAAATATTAGTACAAAAAGACTTGGAAAATAAGTCAAGGTAATCTCATTAAGGTTAAAATACCTGCGCAAGGATGGGAATGGGAGTATTCAAATACTTCTCCCCCATCTCGGCCATGTCCGCGCAGGCAACGTCGCTCTGATAAGGGTAGTCGGATGGGTTCTTCTTCAGCATGCCATATTCATAGCCATCCTTAAACCCTTCAGCTCGACCCACCAAGCGCGCGGCAGCGTTGCAATCCATCACAAGGGCCTGAAACTCGTCTGAGTATTTCATCGCGTAAGCGCAACGAGTCATACCCTGTGAGATTAGCCATTGGCGATCCTGCGCGAGGGAAGCAACAGACGTCTCAAGAGCAGGAATCTGAGAGTTTAACAACTCAACAGTTTCCTTAGTCTGTTTCAGCTCCTCTTTGTCGGACGCTGCTGCCGCCAAGGTTTCTTCCTTTTCCGCTCGCGCAACATCTAGTGCTTCCTGGCTAGACGCTGCCGTCGCCAAGGCTTCATCTTTCTCGGCCCGCGCGGCCGCCAGCTCCTTCTTCAGGCGCGCAACCTCACTCTCCAATGATGATTTGTCAGTTATAGACTGAACAAGAGCTTGGTCACGCGCCTCAGCGTCCAGCTCCAAGTCGCGCACTCTACGCGCGTACTTGGCCGCGTCCACCTCGGCCGCCTGTAGCTTCTCCCGCGCAGCCTGTAGCTCATTCCCGCGCTTCACGAAGGCGGTGTTGGCACTTGCTCTGTTCTCGCTAAGCTCTGCTTGGAGTTTCTCAGCTCTCTCTCGAGCATCAGAAAGATTCCAAGCAGACGCTTTAGCCTCTTGCTTGGCTTCCGCAAGAGCATCACGTACCTTTACGTAATCATAGCGAAGCTCTTGGGAGGCAGCAAAGAAAGCCGACCCAGAAAACAGATGATCGTTGAGCAAGTCATCGCGAGCGCGGTGCTCCTGAAACCTCCTTTCAGCTGGAGGCACAGAATGAGCCCAGAAGTCCTCACACACACCCATGGACTGAAATGAGCTGTCCTCAGTAATATTCCATCTCGGGCGGTAAATGTGATCGCCTTCCTGCAAACACAAAGTAATGATCTAAGTCATCAAAACACTAATATGGAAGTCCGTGCAGCGGAGCAAAAACGAACTTATACCTGCGGGGATGAAGCAGAAAAGTCAGCGCCAGGCCCACGAGAAGACGGCGCCGCGAAACCTCGTGGCGCTGCAGGGCTGGCACGGCCGCTGTCGGAGCCTTCAACTTGAACCTCCTCATACTCCTCTGAAACAGGCCTTTTCTCCTGCGACCTAGAACCAAAATCAGTATCGCGAGGAGGGCTGCGCGCAGGAGGAGGTGAGGGAGGTCTCGACGCCGCCAGGTCGGCGCGTAAAACGGCCTCCTGCTCCTTAGTAATCCCGATGAGGGGAGATTCAGCGCTTGCAGGAGCAGGAGCAGAATCAACGGCGCTGGCACCGGCGCCAGCAGTGCCGCCAGCAGCTTGTACGCCAGCAATGACTCCTATGAAAAAATCAACAAAAAGAAATGGTTCATGACTTGATCTAAAAGAAAAAAGTCAGAAAATAAAAGCGCAATACATACCTTGGCGCAACTCCGTTCGCGAGTCAAACATCGCCATGAAGTCCATTCTCCCCTTTTTTGAGGGTAAAACAGGGGACTTCGAAGCGACCTCCGGCGCAGGCTCGGCACCTGGTTGCCCCTGAGGTTGGTCCACCAAGGTCGCCGGCTCTACAAACATTTGAGTGAGCAAAGATTCATTAGTAACTCTATCAGAATCGCGCTCATAGAACCATAAAGGATAAGCAAAGTATACCTGTCGAAGAGGAAACGGCAGGCGCAACGCCGCTCCCCTTTTCCGCCGCGCGAACGGAGGAGGTAGCGGCACCATACCTCGTGTGGACAGGAGGTCTGCCCACTTTTTGAGGCAGGGAAGAAAAGGAAAACTTGGAGGTAAACTCCTGGGTTTTCTCAAGTTCCCTCGCCTGAATAGGAGGATCCTGAGCAACAGGGGCAACATCTTTCTTCTGTTTCTTACTGGCCCCTGCGCCAGTTTTCCCCTTAGCCTCCTCCTCCTCCTCCTCTTCCGCGAGCTCAAGCTCGTAGTTCTCAAGCGCGTCTACAATACGTGCAACAGAAATATTAGCCAAATTTGGTATTATAAAGGCATAAGCATAAGTACAAAGGCTTACCAGGCGCATCGCTGTCAAAGAGAAATCCCAGATCAACAGGGATGAACATGTCATCGAAGCGATCGGGGAAGCCAACCTCCCCAGTGCCCAGCGCGACGGAGCCACCCTCCATATGCTCGTCATAGGCGGCGTGGACATACTCCTTGCTGACTGCACAAAACAAGTCAAATGATATCAGCAAAACGAATTATATTCGCGCAGAAGTAATGCAATGAGTTAACTTACACAAGCCGTCAACTTGGATAACGGGCTCAGTCGCGCAGTCGGCCCACCTCCTGCTCATACCAACCCCCACCAGCGCCTCCTCACAAATGTTCTTGGCGGGGGATGGTTCGGCAGTCAACTTTTTTACCCAGGCGCCAGTTGGGTTCTTGAAGACACCCACATCCGCAGGCGCAGAAGAGATCGCGCGCATGGTCATGCGGATGGGGATCACACCAGCCCTGATATAGAAAAATCTCTCAGACCAGTCATGAAGGCTCTTGAATGAAACAGTGCAGCACTTGACCTTCTGACTGCGAGGAATAAATGAGAACCAAGAATCTTGGATCTTGGGCTTATAAAAAAACTGAAAGCGCCGAGGGGTGGGCTCCTCGCGCTGAGATTTGCACATGAACTCAAAGTGAGTCATGCGCACGAGTCCAAACGGATGGACTTGGGATATATGAATCCCATAAAACCTAAGCAGCGCACCCACAAACCTTGTCATCGGGAGACGAAGGTTGCAGTGGGTGAAAAAATGGCAATAAAGGGATATATAGCCGGTGGGCGGGTCCGCCGCCGTTTGCCCGGCCGCCGGCAGCATGCAGCCATACTCAGGGAGAAAACCCTGGGAGGTGATAAGGCTGTCAAAATCAGACTGCCTCAGTTTACAGGGGATCTCATCCCACTTCTTCACTGCCTTGGTTTTCCCTACCTCCTCCGATGAGGCCTCAGCAGCCCTCTTCCCCTTGCCGGTCTTCTTCAACGTAGACATTACTAACGATTTCACACGGCGATGGCTGGGGGAGATTGTGTTGTCTGAGCTATCAGACATACAACTGTAAAATCGGACAAAGGATGCTTCTGAAGAACAGAGACCTGGAAGCAGAAGACAGGCAATCGGAATAAAATGAAAGGAAAAAGCTCGGAATAAACAACAAGGAAGATGAAGGATAAAAACTCAAAAGGGCTTGCTTTTATAGGCCCAGGAGAGAGAAAAATTGGTACTGATCGGACTTCACGCGCCCCCACTCGCAGGTGTAAGCCAACGCGAGCGCGACACGTGTCCCTGACACTGTGTGAGGGGACACGAAAAGAAACTATACAGGTGCTGCCAGAGTTCACGCGCCACCACTCGCGGGTACGGACCAACGCGAGCGCGACACGTGTTCCTGACACTATGTGAGGGGACATGAAAGGCAACTGTAGCACCTCGAGCACACGAAAGGTCTGACACGTCTCCATCACTGATGCATGTCAGCAACAACCAACCACGTACAGGGACGATTCGTTTTCAACCAAAAGGATAGAATTTCGCGCAACGATGAGTAATAAGACGATAAAGACAAAACCCTACTAAAAGAGCAAACTATTAAGTCTAATATCTATCTTACCTTGCTCGCGCGAGACAAGACACACATTAGACTGGGGGGGCTTGAAGAGGTATGTACCCGCCTCAACACCGAGCGAGGCGGGTCAACCCACAAGATATAGACAAGAGGCTTGAAATCAAGACATTATGAAGGCACAAAGCCAAAACCTATGCGCATGGCGCATATCACATATGCTCACGCATATCACATATGCTCATGCATCACATATGCTCACGCATATCACATGCTCATGCATCACATATGCTCAGGCATCACATATGCTCACGCATCGCATATGCTCACGCGTATCACATGCTCACGCATATCACATCTGCGCGTGGCGCATCCGCGCGTGGCGCATATCACATGCTTGTGCATATCACATCTGCGCATGAAACATCTGCGCGTGAGAATAAAGAGAAGACCTCGCGCATCCTCAGGATAGGCGCATATCACACATGCACATAATCAACCTCGTCCTTATCCAAATTAGGGTAAGGACAACCTTGATTGTGCACGTCAGACAACCTTCCAGAAGGTATCTTTTTAAAGAATAAGAATATGCTGACGTTGACAGCTGCCAATGAAAGGTGGACAACTCAGCAAAACCCATGTGCAACTAACCAATGGAAAAGCACCAGGTGTCCCAAGGACACGTGGCGCGAAGCTATAGGAGGAGGCCAAAAAGGCCCTAATTGGGTCTGAGCCCAATCATTGGAAACCCTAGCACTATAAATACCACATCAACTCCACAAGGAGAGACATACCCTATTACACAGTATTCAGCTATATTAAGCAATACACTCCAATTTCCTTACTCTCATATTATTTTCTCCTACAAACTCTTATTCTCACACCGGAGGGTTACCCCAAAGAGGACCCCTTTGTCCCTTTCTGAGGGGTAAGTTTACGGTGCTGTTCATTTTGTAGGTGGAAGAACCCAGATCCCAGAGAACCATCGGTGAAATAGCATAATCACACCCGTGGAAAGTAGATCGTCTACCAGTGAGTCGATCCACGTTTCTTCAACCTTTGTTAAAATTTTCAAAAACCAAAATTATAATTGTAAAGCACACAAATATTAGTTTAAAGTTGTTACAATACCATGCGTATAATAAGTTCAAAATTAAAATACAAATAGTATGAGATAAAAAATAATAATACGTGCTATAGAGTTTAAATATTTTATAATGGACATTTATTATTTACGGATTTGGCCCCAAAAATATTTACACACACACACGCACATACATATTATTTTGAATTCGAATTTCGAATCGAATAATAAATTATAAATTCGTATTTGATTACTATACTCGAATACGAATCAAATTCGAATTTTTTAAAAACGAATTCCAATCTTAATAATCGATTTCGAATCGAAATGAATTTCGAATGTTTCAAATTCGAATCAAATTAAGAACACCCCTACTTCATTTGCTCTTCAAAGCCATCATATTTTTAAATTTATTTCTCATTTCTTTAATATATAAGGTTATAAACTATTCTTATATTTATATATTTTTTATTTCCTATAGTATATATTTCTTTATGTCATGATTATTCACAACAGCTTCTTTATAATTATTTGAGAGAAATTTTTAAAATTTTTTAAAGGTTGTAAGTAGCTATGAGTGGAGAGAGAAAAATTTTTGAAAAAATAAGTAAATTCGAAGAAAACACTGTTCAATCACTATTTATTTTTAATCTATTTGATAGTGGTTTGTGGGTGAAGAAGGAAGAAAATATAACGATAAAGATGTAAACAATATTTTTTAATTATATATAAAAGAGAAAATATAACGATTTGTAACGTAATTATAGAGATAAAGCTAAAAAAACTGTCAAAAATGCTCAGAAACATATTATGAATTAATATTAAAAAAACGCACATTCAAAAAAATTACAAAGGCTGAGAATAGCTCAAATCAGATATATAATTTAATACGTTACCCTCTAAATAAATTATTAGATTTAAAATCATATTAAAAACAAACATTATGTGAATTGCATGTTAGGCTGAGGGGTGTGGGGGGCGCGAGAGGGGGCGCGAGTGGGGGCTCCAGCCAATAATATTGTGACGTGTGGCAGAGAGAGAAACTTGATAAGATGGGTGTTGGTTGTGGTGCTCGCGCCCCTGGCCCTGGTGTGGAGGGGCGCGAGAGGGGGCGCGAGCGGTTTATTTTTTTATTTTTTTATAAATGTATTAAAAAACGTATTATTAAAAAAACAAGAAATTATTTAAAAAAACACACATTTTTTTGACCACGGTTGCGGTCAAAACTCCCCCTACATGAAGAAGCAAATCATCCTCTTCGGAGGAGTCGGAATCAGACGAGTACGACAACATTATTTTTAAAAAAAAAAATTGGGACGATGGGTTGTTTTTGGATTTTTTTTTGAAGTTGTGGTAATTGATTTATATGAAATGGGTTATATATAGGAAAAAAATTTTGGGTTTTATAAAGGAGTTTGGGATATTATATATGAGTTTGGAGATTGAAGTTGTGCTTGATATGGTTAAAATGGGTTGATTTAGGGGTATTATATAGGATTTTGTAAAGGTTTTTTAAAAAAAAAACCCGAGCTCAACGGCTCTTTTGGGTGGGCCCACCAGCTTTTCCTCTCTCTTCTCCCGCGATCACCCTTGCGCCCGCCTGGAAATCCGCGCTCGCGCCCCTCTCGCGCCCCTCTCGCGCCTCGGTGGTGTGGTGCTCGCGCCCCGGGGCGCGAGCGGATGGCCTCACGCGCCCTTTCTCGCGCTCCACACCCCTCAGCCTTACGGATTAGAATTAAATAACCAACCACAGAACCACTATTATATAATTTTTATTGTTGCATGTCAAACACACGTTGCCGATCCACCATAAATCTATAAGACAGCCACATGTTTAGTCCGATACGAGTTTGTGTTTCTATGTTTGAGTTACAACCCAACCAATATTTCTTGGCTCCGGTTCTTTCTTTGTCGGAGTTGAAGCGGGTTTAAGACAGGGTCGAACCAGCCCGGCCCCTAGGAAAAAATTAAAAAAAAAACTTTTATTGTTATTATAGTGTAAAAAATCCCGACCGATCCGATCCTGTAAGCATATAACATTAGTTAACTGAGAATATTTTCTGAATCACATAAAAAAATTTTCTTAAGTTCATCACTGGATTACAACAGCAGGATTCGGTGGTAGTGATGAGGAACATGTGAACAAAGAAAGTTATGTGCCAATGGCCTTATTATTCACATGTCAAAGCAAATAGCGTGATTCCACCGTCCCCTATATTATATTAATTAATCTACTTCTGGTTAAATATTGCTGAGACATAGCTTGTCGGTGAGGTAATGTCTGATAGATTGATTTTGGGTTACTTGAAATTCAAGTTTCTAAACTGGATTATAATTCAAACCAAATTCGATTTATATAGTTTGAAATCCGAATTGGGTTTAAAACGAGTTACTCAATTTGAAGTTTTCTAAATCCGATGGTTGGTTTAAAAACCGAATTATAAAATAAATCTATAATATATATAAACGAAAACCCAAAAATCCCATGTGTCGCGATATGATCACTCCCCCTTTTATGGAAGCCATCAGATTTCTTGATTTTTAAATGAAGGCCTCTCATTGATTTAACCCAAATTCATGGGTATGGGTCTTATAAAAACCAGATAACTCTTAAACGGGTTATAACATGTCATTAAATTAAAATTTAATACTACCAATTATTTGATATGAAAATCATACAAAATAGGAATATACTAAAATTTAATATCCAATTTAAAAAAAAAGATATAATTTATAATTAATAAACAATTTTATAGTAAAAAACATAAGTGGGTCATGGGTCAATAATCTAGATAGCTTTTAAACGGGTTATAACATATCATTTATTTATGAAATCCTTTTATCATCAAACCCTAAATATATTATTAACTTTCTTACAATAAAGATAATTAAAATCCAAAAAATAAATATTAAAAAACAAAAAATGTAAAACAACCATTCTCTCAAGCCATCAGATTACTTTATTTGTAAATGAAGGCTTCTCACGCATTTGACCCGAATTCACGGGTAAAGGTCTCATCAAACCCAGATAGCTCTTAAACGGGTTATAACATCTCATTATATTAAAAAATAATCTCATCAAATATTTGATATGAAAATCATATAAAATAGGAATATACAAAAAATTAATATCCTATTTTATTTTAAAAAAAGATATTATTTATAATTAAGAAATAATTTTATAATAAATAAAATAAACAGGTAATGGGTATCACCAAACTCGGATAGCTTTTAAACCGGATTATAACATATCATTTATTTGTGAAACTATTTATCAAGCATCAAGTATATTAATTATTAACTTTCTTACAATAAATAAAATTAAAATCCAAATATACATATATAAATATTAAAAACGAATAATGTAAAACAACCCCCGTAATACGGGGGATAAAATCTAGTTTATATATATTTTAAGATTTAAGACTCTTATATTTTGTATTTCTTATATATTGGGGGATAAAATCTAGTAAATAATATATAAGAAATACAAAATATAAGAGTCTTAAATCTTAAAATATATATAAACTAGATTTTATCCCCCGTATTACAGGGGTTATTTTTCATTATTCGTTTTCAATATATATATATATATATATATATATATATATATATATATTTGGATTTTAATTTTATTTATTGTAAAAAAGTTAATAATTAATATACTTAAGGTTTGATGATGAAATGGTTTCACGAATAAATTATATGTTATAATCCGGTTTAAAAGTTATCTGGGTTTGGTGATACCCATTACCCGTTTATTTTCTTTATTATAAAATTGTTTCTTAATTTTAAATAATATATTTTTTAAATAAAATAGGATATTAATTTTTAGTATATCCCTATTTTATAGGATTTTCATATCAAATATTTGATTAGATTATTTTTTAATATAATGAGATTTTATAACTCGTTTAAGAGCTATCTGGGTTTGGTGAGACATTTACTTGTGAATTCGGGTTAAATGCGTGAGAAGCCTTTATTTACAAATAAAACAATATGATTGCTTGAGATAATGGCTGTTTTACATTTTTCGTTTTTAATATTTATTTTTTGGATTTTAATTTTCTTTGTTGTAAAAAGTTAATAATATACTTAGGGTTTGATGATAAAAAGGTTTCATAAATAAATGATATGTTATAATCCGTTTAAAAGTTATCTGGATTTGGTAACTCATGACCAGCTTATCTTTTTTATTATAAAATTGTTTATTAATTATAAATAATATCTTTTTCTTTTTAAATTAGATATTAATTTTTAGTATATCCCTATTTAATAGGATTTTCATATCAAATAATTGGTAAGATTTATTTTTAATTTAATGAGATATTATAACCCATTTAAAAGTTATCTGGTTTTGGTAAGACCCATACCCATGAATTTGGGTTAAATCAATGAGAGACCTCTATTTAAAAATTAAGCAATCTGATGACTTCCATAAAAGATGGGAACGACCACATCACGACACGTAGGATTTTAGGGTTTTCGTTTATATATATTATAGATGAAACAATTAAAAGCTTTATGGTTGATTCCTATATTTTCTCAAGCCACCAGATTGTTTTATTTGTAAATGGATGATTCTCATGCATTTTACCCGAATTCATGGGTATGAGTCTCACCAAACCCAGGTAACCCTTAAATGAGTTATAACATCTCATTATACTAAAAATTAATCTTACAATATATTTGATATTAAAATCCTATAAAATATGAATATACTAAAATTAATATCCAATTTTCTTAAAAAAAGATATTATTTATAATTAAAAAATAATTTTATAGTAAAAAAAAGTAAGCGGGTCATGGGTCTCACCAAACTCAGATAACTTTTAAACTGGTTATAACATCTCATTTATTTATGAACCTCTTTTATCATCAAACCATAAGTATATTATTAATTCTCTTACAATAAAAAATATATAAATATTATAAACGAAAAATGCAGCCCTGTATAAGATAAAATTTTTTATATAAAAGATTTAAAGTAATTTATAACTCGCAACTTGTTGGAATTTCACAAATATTCTCTTCTACCTACCTAGAAAGCAAAGGTATTTCACATAGTTTGTCTTACAACAATTTTTACAATAATTTGGTCTATCTGAAAGGCTTGGAATTCCTTTGTATTCGAAAGGAAATTGATTCTACAAAATAGCATAATTGGCGAAAATTAAGCTCCGAGCTTCTTGAGGGTGAGAAATAGTTCGTGGTCAAGTCTAGCATGAGAGAGATGGCGCGATAATTTAAATATGTTGTAAGGTTGTAATGGGTTGGTAGTTATATTTGGGGTAGTGTTGATTGACTTTAGATTAGTGCTCGGGATGCAATATTGTTGCAACTATCTTGCTTGTAACACAGTTGTGTTTATAATAAAAATTTTCTTGATTGTTAAAAAAAGTAATTTATAACTTAAAATAACATGTATAATTTGAATTCGAATATCGATTTAAATTGATTCGATAATCATAAAATTGAATTCATTCGAAACCGAATTTTAATTCAGCTTGGATTTATAGATTTGGTTTTCTGAATTTAACTTTATATTCCAATTTATAATTCAGCTCGAAACATAGCTTTATTTTTTTTAGTAAACTGTATATTTGCTAAGCTTTATTGGTTTCGTTGTGTAACTTTGTCTTTAAATCAACAAGTTTACCCTAGATCTAAAGCAACCCTTTAATAGATCTAGATCTCAAGAGTTTAGAAGACAGATCATATGCATCTCTATACTCAACATGTATAGGTCATTATAGGCTAATATTATTTAATAAAAAAACACATTTTATATCTTTACGTTGTTTTTATTATATATTTATATTACTAATATGTGCTACACTAATATCTTTATTAGAAAAAAAAAAACAATAATGAATAAGTTACATACATTTCTTGGACCATCCAACAACTACATTTATGAGCACAATATCAATTATGGCAATAACCTCTAAAGGGTGCCTAACCATCTTGGTATACAAATCATTGTCATACCCATCCAATAAAGCCGGAGGAGGTGAAGATGGTGGAGAAGGCGGGCTGTAGTTGTCAGAAGTGAAGCGAGAAAGGGACTACAGCGTCTCGACACGCTTTCGATTGCTATTCAGGACATTGTTTGGGAATGAAATAAAATCATCAGGATCAATAAAATGAACTCAAACAAGATTACTATTAAGGTAAAATTACCTACAGGGGTACTACAGAGAGCATTGCGACTACAAGGAGCGTTACCAGCGGCGGGAGTATTAGCCATGTTTCTGATGCTGATATGTTAAAATCAAATTATCTGTTGTAAAATTAGTATGTAGTAGTATAATTAGCAGCTTTCAAAGAGCAAAAAATCAAGATGCAACCTAAATAAGGTTTGTAATTGTACTTCAAGTCAAAATTGTGCAAGTCCAAAGAGAATTCACATCATTTTTCCCGTCTTTTAATGTAAAATTACACTAAAAATCACGATGATTTTTTTTCTTTTCAATTAAATAATATTTTTTTATACATTTGTTATTATATTGTCTCTCTTCTTCACTCATAACTACTTTCAAAATTAATTAAAAAATCATATGGTGTGAGAAGTTCATTTTCAAATATACAGAAAAATCACTGCATTTACACACAACACCATAAATCATTCCCTACATTTTAAAAACCATCCTCACGAAATATAGGGGATAGGATGTGAATGCTCTAAGGAGTGTGCATCCAAAAAACCATTACCAAAGATTTGTAATATGTAGCATCTGAAATATAAAAAAGAATTAAAATTAAGCGTAGCTATATTCATATTCTAATAATAGCAAACGTTGTAGTAAAGAATATTTATCTGTTTTGCATTTCTAAGCTATATTCACATGCAAGTATATATAGCCACTTGACCAAGTGTAGAATAAAATTGACTTATCATTTTTCCCTTGGAAATACATATATACCATGTACCTTTATAGTGTACTTCAAACTTGTACGTAGTGAAGACCAAAAACTGCTTTATTTTTGGTTGAACAGAAAAGTTGCATGACAATCTTTTAACAATTTGCTGTGTTGCAAATAAAATGATTCTTGATAATCATGTAAACCGATTTCAAAAAAATATCCAAACAAACAGTAAGGTCTTCTAAAGTAGTTACTCAGTTATCAATCTCCTAGAAACCAAATAACTATATAATTATTTCTTTAATCGTTCACGTGATTATAGTTCTTATACTTCACATTATAGTCCACTTTTGGAAAAG
>NW_027503555.1:0-45943 GCF_021521415.1 Bidens hawaiensis
CAAAAATCAGTTTCTTTGTAAACACAGAGTTTCAAAATAATCAGATCTGAAAACAGAATGCTCAGATCTGATGTGTCTGATGTGATTAGAACAAGATTTAGATATAAAGATTAGAACTTTAATTGAAATAAGAAAGGGAAAACACCGGTAGATTGTATATCTGGAAGAAAAATGAAAACAGGGCTGCTGATGTCACAAATCAATCGAACAGTGGTCTGCTTACGTCATTCTTCTTCAAATCTTCAATCAGCAACAATCTTTCCAAGATAGCAGTAACAAGCTCTGATACCACTTATCAGGCCCCTCGATTTCAGCTGGATCTTACTTAATCATGTCATAATTCACATAAATTAATGTGCCAACAAGAGAGCTAGACGGGTTGCTATATTTAGAAAGATATCCGTTTGTTAAAGGCGGAATCAATAACAAACATACGGTTACTATGAATAATCAAAGATAGAAAGCACACACAGGATTCACTCAAAAGATTTCCATCTATATAATTTTCATCATACAAATTGGATAATCGATTTAGGGTTTTAGGAATCCTAGGACAGCCGCCACACGATATATTCTATCTCAATAAATGTGTCTGTCTATCCTTATTGTGTCCCCTTGGCGGTGTGCCCTAAACATTCTATTTATAGGCCTGCCAACCTAGGACAGCTGTCATTCCTTTTAAAAACCCTAATATAATCATACATATTAAAATTACATATTCAAAATAAACTAAGTGTAAAACAAGTCTTCCGGGTAGGCTTTTCATAAATCTTCATTTTCCGAGTACGCTGTGTACTCTGCCATCCTTCAGGACTTGGTAACACAGAAGTGTACTCGAAATCAGTTTCCGAGTAAACTTTACTTGAAGAGTATTTTACCAAGTAAAATACTCACCGGGTAGACTTCAGTCTTCTTGGCTTTGTCAAACTTTGCCCGACAAATCCTTACGAGCAACCATGTTCTTCAATGATCCATTTCATCTCTTTGCTATAAAATAACTTATTAGCAAAGTGTACTCGGGAGTATTGTTCCTTGCTTGAGCTGAACCTTGCTCGATATTACTTAGAGATATTCCTTTCGATCATCAAGCATACTTGGACCATAGTTATTAATGAATACCTTGCCTGGTCTTCCAATCACTTGGCTTCTTAGACTTGGTTAACCAAACCTTACTCGGAAGAGTAATATACTTGGCTCTGAAGAACAGACTTGCTAGATAAAGTGAACCTTGCCCGGATTTACATAAACTAGTGTTCCATGCCCGGCAATGCACTAATTTGCAAACCCTGCTCTGATATCCACTAAAGAAGACTTCTTGAAGTAAACCTTGCCCGAAAGACAAAATATCATACCCGGCTAAGTAAAACCTTGCTCGGATGTCTAAGGTGTGCCCGGATCCATACTTACTGAATTCTGAGGAGGTTGAGAAGATTCCAATCTTCCATATACTTCATTCTGGTCAAATCTTTGACTCAACAATCTCCCCCTTAGGTCAATTGTTTGACTCAACACTCTTCCTACTCACCTGTGTGGATACTAAAAGTCAGCTACGCTGAGTGAGTTCTAGTTAATCATACAACATACAATCGGGTCACATACTTGCACACACGCCGGAAGGGGTGTACTTTATTCATACTTACTTTTCATTCCTAACTATCCATCCTATTCAAAGAGCCTTCCGCCCTATAACCTCACATATATTATAGGGATCCGGTCCCTAACATCACAGATATTATAAAGGGTCTGGTCCCCACCATCACAGATATTATGAGGGTCTGGTCCCTATCCTCACATATATTATTAGGGTCTGGTCTCTATCCTCACAGATATTATTAGGGTATGGTCCCTATCCTCACAGATATTATTAGGGTTTCCAGCAACTGTACCATACCTGTCTCTACATACCTTCCTTGACAACACGTGCAATATCCGAAGATCGTTCACGTGCCATCAACATATCATACGTACATCATATACATTCATACATTCATTACATCATATCATATCATGCAAGGCATACACTTACCACTTAAGGTAAGTGTATTAACTATCACATCGAGTATGCACACAGCCCCAAAAACATAACAAGGAAATAGGGCTAGAAACTCACCTGAATGCGATTACATTCACCGTTAATAGTTATTCCCTTCTTGAGATTTGCACGGCTAACTGTATAATATTTACATGTATCAATTAACTATTACTACTCATATCGTATTTCTATCTTTATACAACCCACAACGAACGGGGGTCCGGGGGAAGCGCCCCTGGCAGCGGAGTTGTAGGGGCGGCAGCCCCTAGCGGGGTCCAAGGGGCATAGCCCCTGGCTGGGGTTAAGCTGCTCATTCTCTATAATTATTTTCTAATTCGCTAACTCATTCTCTATAACGAATTAAGCCTAATTCGTTGGCTAATTCGTTATCCTTTGATCTGATTCGTTATGTTTTCATCCTTAATTCGTTACCTTGATTCGTCATCTTATCTTCTGATTCGTTATTCCAATTCGCCATCTGTACATGACTTGATTCGTGGTCTAATTCGTTATTGGAGCTTAGCGAACTGGTGAGTAACGAATCACCTGATTTGTTACCTAGTTCGTTATCCTAGTTAGTTAGTCTACTTCGTTAACTTGAGGTAACGAACTGGGTGAGCTTATTCGCTACCTAGATATGACGAATTGCATCAATCTTAATGAATCATCCCTGTTCTTATCCAGGCTTTGACTTAGAGTCAATGTCAAAATTACCAAGAACACGAATCAGTCAACATATACCAGATCTTCAATTAAACCTTCATTTCTCAATGAAATATCACGATTTGGGTACCATTGAACTCGGAATCATAGCACCTACAAACCCTAGTTGTCCAATCGGCCAACCATTCATGTATAAAGGGTGTGATTTGGGCATATACATACGGGTTTCTTTAAGTTAACAATTAACCAATCAAATGCTAATCAATTTCCCGGATCAAACTTACCTACTTTGTTGTACTCAGGAAAACCTTTTAATTCCAACTCCAAAAACTCATCCTCCTCACACAACTTATTCTCAACCTTTTCCTCAACACCAAACTTTAACACGAGCTAATCTCCCAAATCCACTTCATCCTCTATCTCTTCTTTCATCATTAACGACCTCTGATAAGCAGCCAACTATTCTCTATTTATCTCATCATTAGAGTCACGCTAGTAATCAGTAAAAGTAACCTGTGAAATCGGAGGTGGGACTTCAACGTCCATTTTCGTCCCCGTTACTTGAGTGATCTCATCATATGACTTTTCCTCCCAAGAGGGAATTCACTCCTCTCTCTGATTTTGCAACCCACATCCTCAAACTCGATCATTGGCACATTAAATTGTATTTTACTCATTAAGCCTCATCGAAAATCCTCTGCAATATCTGAAAGTGGTGCATTTTTATCACAACTATGGATGACAAGTAAAATATCATGTAATATCTCTTCTGGATGTGTCATGTAATCCATTATTGGGCCAGCTGACTCTTTACAAACAAGAACATTCCCCATCTTATCCAAAACCACGCATAATCTGGGCTCGTACTAACACTCCGTAACGATCACTGTAAAGATAAACATAAACATAAAAGGATCACGGGCACCAAATAGTAGTAAAATAAAAAAAAATATTAAAGAAAAACTAAACTAATTTGAAGCTATTAGAATAAACTATATTATCCTAACTCTTACGACTCAAAACAGACTCGAAAAACAAAAAGAAAAATAAATATAAACTACTTAGACTCCTACGACTTAAAAACAAAACAAAATACAAATAGTACGTATGTAGAAAGTAAGTCTAATCGAAGCTAATAACGCAATCGCCAAGAGTCCCAGGAAACGGCGCCAAAAAACTTGATGTGCTGAATGTATTTTAATAATTATTAACTAATTTAACTTAAAATAGACACTAAGTAATACTCTAGACTCTTTGAAACTCGACTAAACTACTAACCGGCAAGTGAACCGATCGACTCTAATAATGCTAAGTAAGTCTGGATTTCGAACCCACGAGACTCTTTAAATTACGTAAATTAACTAATTAGACTCAACTAATGGACACGACTATCTAATTATTATTATTATTAAAAGGGGATTTTAGTTAAAAACTAAATTTAAACTAATTAAGAAAAATAAGTAAAATAAACAAGAGAAATTTTTAATTGATTTAAATCATATGACGACGAAAAACCACCTAGGCTAGAATCCCAAAAGTTTCAGTTATCATTAATCGGAAAATGATTGTTATGGAACCGGGATCATAAAATAGTCACTTAAAAGAAAACCCGAATAGGACCCTGACCTTTCTCAAGAAGACACCAATGGATTTCTATTAAGTTCTTAAAAACACCAGTTTTAATATTAGACTTCCTTACGGTTACCAAATTAATTATGAACGCGTACCTTTAAATGAAAACTTACCTTAAATTGTGGAAATCAAAGGTAGTTTAATAAATTCATTTGACTCAATAGACAAAGTTGAAAATCAAACATAGACGAACTTCTTACGAAGAACTAAATCTAGCAAACTTAATCAACAAAGACCTATCAAATAACCTATCACCTTATAACGTTTTAGATTAGCAGCACACTTTTATATATTTGAAAAGTAATATTGTTTCTATGATCTTATTATAAATCAATCACAAACTAGTCAAGAACACACAATAAATGACCTAATAGAATCCTATTATATGACAGACAATCACCAAAGAAACTGTGAAACAGTAAGACCCATCAAATAAATCTAACCACGCATATGCATCGACTAAATAAAATTAAACTCCTTACTAATTCATAAATATAACAAAAAGCAAGCTCCAAATAAAGTGAAACTTCAACAATGGTTCATCATAAGCCTAAGCAGTCTATAAAGTTTAGCCTAATATCTTAAAATTAAAGAAACTAAAATAATTAAGTTCAACAATCAAGCTCAAGATTAAAATAATAAATTCAAATCGAATTATGACGATACTTGGTTGAGTGGGTGTTAAACCCAAATACTCTCCACTTGAACCAAAGACTTCCTTCTTTATTTTGTTTTTATCTTTTTCCTTGCGACACTAGCTCCTCCAAGTTATGTGTAAACCTTGGCATTTCCTGAGGGTTGCCAACTTTTTCTTTCTAACTTCAAAATAACAATAATAACGATTCCATGATGTGTAAGCCGTGCCCCACACTTTATTGTTGTGTGTTTCCTTTTTTATTAATGATGTCCATCGACTTAATTATGTGTGGCCCAAGAAATCATCATGTCTTATTTTTTTGATCCATAGCATTAGTTCCTTTTATTCTTGTGTGGGCTTTTAATAAGAATTCCTAATAACAAACAAAGAAACGTTTGTAATTTGTATATTCAATATAGTTAATTAACAACTAGGTTCTTTTTTTTTCTTATCCTTTTCTTATGATAAAGAACCGAACTAACAATATTGTTAATTAGAATTATTACAATAATAATAGTAACATGATTATTAATCACATATTAATCATTTTAGCTCATTTCCTCATGAAACCTTTAAAGTCCAACTATTAGCCAAATATAAATATACTCAATAAAAGCCAAGCTTAAAGTACTAAAAAGTTTAAGAAATATTTATATAAAAATATATATATTTTAGACTAGATCAAGCCTACCGACATATCCCAAATTATAAGCTCTGATTTAAAAACTCATTTTTCTTTTTAGAACTCAAGAGTGATAATGATCGGTAGTTAATATCATTTCCTGTTTAACGAAAAAAAAATTAAAAACAATGGACAAAACTCTTAAAACTTCTTTTTGAATTTTTTTTATTTTATATAAATATTTTTTTTACAACTAAGTAAAATAAACTTCCATCCCCACACTTGAACGGCGAATTGTCCTCGATGATCATTAGGAAAAGAAAGAAAAATAAGAATACAAACTAAAATTGCAAGAATGAAACAAAGAATGGGTTACTCCCCTTGTTTGTACGTAGGATCTTCACCAGTTGTGTATCAACTAAACGACCGTATAGCATTTCATTTGCGTCTACAAACTCAGGAGAACAAGTTCCAAAACGCCATTAGAACTACCATGCACATATAACATGTGATAACTCAAACTCGCTCGCATGTAGCGGCGTACAAAACAGAAAACAAAAACAAAAGAAATAAACATATTTTTTATTAATTAATGTTTTTCTTTATATATATATATATATATATATATATATATGTATATATATTCCCGAAGTCGACCGACTCTATTGGAGATTGAGTATGAGTGGTTTCAGTTGGAACATACTAATAAAGATAAATAACACAGATTAGCAAAAACAAAAAGAATCATAATACACACTCTAAAACTCGGGCTATCTCCCGAGTGATGCATCCAACAGGTCTACATCTCGGTGAATGAGTCAAGGTAGATTACCTTGACTGTGTGATCAACAACGTGCTCGCCTATGTAGTGCTTCAGTATGTAACCGTTCACTTTAAATTTCTCGCTCTTATCTTTTATCTCATTTGTGTCATATAGTCTTGATCATTGGGATTTTAGTTTTCTCGGGAATAGCCTCTGTTGGGTTTTAACAAGATTAACATAGTCATATAACCACATTTATATGAAAAACGCAGCGAATAAAATAGATTTTAATCTTGTTATTTAGATGAATATAAAACCGATTTTATATGAAAAAACCCAAGCCCCGGATCCATATACGAAATCACATGCTTGCCAATATAAACAACCATAGGGTGTTTATGTAATATACCTTTAAGAACCCAAGAAAGGTTCATTTCTGAACCATTTCATGTTATTGACAGAATAAAATTTGGATAAGACTTTGCATTTTACAAAAGAAGATACAATGAATATTTAAGCAGGGGTGAAAAGAAACTAGAAGATTAAATCAAGAGTGAAGAAGCAAATCATCTGAAAAGTCTACTGACTCTAATAAGTCAACAGTTTGTGAAAAAAAAGCAAGCCTATGAAGAAACTTCTCACCAAAAAGAAATCAAAAGAGCTCAACGGTGATGAGAAATTTCTTCTGAAACATGGGTTTGAACCACATGGATTTTTGTGGAAATCCAGAACTAAAGCACAAGTAACAATGGTGAAAAGGGAATTTGTCATTGAAGAATGCAAAATCATAGTTCCTTATGTGGGAAAATTATGTGAATCTGGATATAAGACTTATGAGTCTTGTGAGATTGTTTAAGAGGACCTCAATCCAAATGCAACATCTAGTCTTGTTGCTAATGATGTGCAAGCGCTTGCATTTCATCACTTAACTGATTCTTTTTCCTTGATTTGTGCGGGAACAATCCACACCAATGAAAGATGTATGATATATGGATAGTGGATATTTTAGGCACATGACCTGTGACAAGAGGTCATTGGTTAACTATGAAAAAAATTTGAAGGACCAGTTACATTTGGGAGTGACGAGAATGGAGGAAACATTGTGGGGAAAGGCATTCTAACCAATGGCAAAGTGTCATTTGATAATGTTTTCTATGTGGAAGGATTACAATATAACCTATTGAGCATATCTCAGATGTGTGATAAAGGTTATAAGGTTGGATTTGATGATTCTCAATGTTTCATCCTCAAACCTGAATTTGTAATTCCAACTAATATGATAATGATAATGGCTCCTAGAAATGGAAACTTATATGAATTAAGGATGAAATATGTCATTTATAGACGTGGTACTTGTTTTGTGTCAAAGGCCACTGAAAATGAAACAAAATTGTGGCACAGAAAGCTTGGTCATGTCAATTTGAAGATTATGAACAAACTTGTTAAAGGTGAGCAAGTCATTGGCTTGCCCACAAGGGAGTTCAAGCTGGATGACAAGTGCATTTCATGTCCAAAAGGAAAGCAGCATAAATCATCACACAAAACAAATCTCACAAACTCCATTGAACAAGTGCTAGAAATGCTTCATATGGATCTCTTTGGGCCTGTGAGTGTTTCTAGTATTGGGAAGAAGATATATTGTTTAGTGATCATTGATAATTTTTCAAGATATACTTGGGTTTATTTTCTTAACTCCAAGGATGAGGCTGCTGAATTAATTAAAAGTTGTGTAACAAGGATTGAGAATCAACTAGATGTCAGGGTGAAGATCATGAGAAGTGATAATGGGACTGAGTTCAAGAATGGGGGTAATGGATGAATTTTGTCAAGCCAAATGAATATTTCAACAATTCAGTGCCCCTAGAACTCTTGAACAAAATGGAGTTGCAGAAAGAAGAAACAGAACATTAATTGAAGCTTCAAGAACCATGATAGCAGATGCTTATTTTCTTGTAACATTTTGGATAGAAGCTATAAACATTGCTTGCTATGTTCAGAACATAGTCCTTCTCAACAAAAGTCAAGACAAAACTCCTTATCAGATTTTGTTCAAAAGAAAACCCTACATCAAATTCCTTAAGCCTTTTGGATGCATGTGCTCCTTGTTGAATACATAAGACTATTTAAACAAGTTTTAGTCTAAATTCTTAGATTGTTTTTTTGTTGGATATTCAAAACATTCAAAAGCCTACAGATTCTATGTGAAAGACCATTTGAGTGTAATTGAATCTTCGGATGTGATCTTTAATGAAAATCAGTTCAACACTGTGGATAGAGCAACATGGCTGTTTGATCTTATCAAATTATTCAAGCTTTACCGTGAGGATTTTGATGATACTTTTTCGTATAGGACAAGTATCCCCGAAGCAACTTCAGAGAAGAATGTTTATTTGGACAAATTATGGTCTAAGTTGCTGAAAAGAACAATGAATATTCCTTTATTAAGAAGGTAACCAATGATGAATATGAAGAAGAAGATGAATAAAATGACAATCTTGATTAGTCACAAGATCAAGAAAATCTTGTCATAAATGATGTTCAACCGGATGACCAACAAGATGACAGACAATCAACTTTTGAAACCTTGTTTCAAAATTTGAACATGGGAAGTGATATTGCTTCAACATCACAGCAAAATGTTGAAGAAGAAGCTGTTATGGACAACGCAACATCAGAATTAGTCATTGAGAAACCTGATCTCAATGTCACAAATCTTGACTCAGATATTACTTCAAATCAAATCATCCAAACTTTCTTTGTGGAATGAAATCTTCCAACTGAGAACATAATTGGTGACCTACATGAAAGAGTAACAGGTAGTGCATCTGAATCCGCAAACATATGTTTCTTCCTATCCCCAATTGAACCCAAGAACATTGTTCCAGCATTAAAAGACAATGTTCTGAACAAAGCTCATTATGGACTACATCGAGCTTCAAGAGCTTGGTATGATGAGCTGTCAAATCACCTGCTTGTGAATGGTTTTCATAGGGAAGCCATTGATAAGACCCTCTTCTATAAGGAAAGAGGAAGAGATTTGCGTCTAGTTCAAGTTTATGTTGATGATATCATCTTTGGAACTTCAAATGAACATATGTGTTTGGAGTTTGAGGAAGTGATGAAGTATAAGTAATGTATGAGCTCAATGGGAGAAATGAACTTCTTTCTAGGATTGCAAGTTCAACAATAGAAGGATGATATATTCTGTAATATCTGAAAATTTAAAAACCCGAAAATGTAATAAATATCACATTACCCTGTCGGATTTTTGACAAAATAACGTGTCGTAACCTAAACATGAATAATAATAATAATAATAATAATAACAATGAGTATTATTTAATGTGTTCTACTAGTTAATAGCCACAATAATATACATAATACGTTATGTTGTTACTTGTATAAACAATATAAACTTGTATTGGACAACATATTTTACCACTAAATGAAATCATAATATGGAAAGTTGGTTACCTCTATTGCATGTGCAACCGACAGGAATTTAATAAGTAAACAAATGAGGGAAAGGAAAGAATTAATAGAGTTTTGATCATCCAGCTATCATCCTTGCCTCTCTTCCAAAATTCTTATCATATTTGAAGCTGCCTTTTTCTTTCTTAAACATGGAAATCGTAAATTACGGGATTTTGAATCCCCTCTAAAATAATCAGTCAATAATATTAAACGTACATGCTAGCAACACATTCTCCATAAAACCACAATAAATAAAGTCTCGTCATTGCTTCTTGTTCAACCTGCTTGTTTACATACAACACCGTCGCCGGAAAAGCCTTCGACCGTCACTAGTTCGAACCAACATCTCTGATTGTTCTGCTTGTTGTTCGTTGGTTGTTTGAAGAAAAGCCGCAGCCACTGTAATCTCGATTCGGTACCGCCGACGCCACCGTAGCCACCATCGAAGGTAACACAAGATCGATTCCTGCTTGAAGTTTTGATACTGTTAATTTAAACAATTGGTTAAAATAAACTAAATCAATTAAATTGTGGTTTTAGGAGGGTTCCGTTGTATTAAAATGTTTATTTTCATAAAAAATCAAACAAAGAAAATAAATGGAGTTTTTTTCCATCAGAGTTATTTTTCTAAACAAAATATGTTTCTTAACATTTTGAAAATAAGCTTCTGTGTTAATTTATTTATAAGTATAAATCTGGAAGGTTGTAGTTATCCTATGATTTTTGAGTTATTAGAAAGTTGTTCAAATAAATCTCGTATACAATAATATTTAATTTACACTTTGAATAATTCTATATTTATGTAAATATGTGCATAAATAAATAATTACAATTTATAAGGGGTAAATTGTAGTAAGCTATATGAGAGTATTTGATGATTCAAGTCAGTCATTGATCAACGAGTTACCCAACCAATATATATAATAATCCAAGTTACAATAAATTATTGTAGGATTTCACGACATTTAATCAAGTTTAAGTTTTCTGGCGGTTATAGTCATTCGCTTATAAGGTACGAATTCTGTGGTCTTTAAATTATAGCGTAATATTGTTTATTCTTCGATCTCATAGTGTACGGACTTCATGGTCTTGCACTTCCTATTAATAAGTGAAAATTGTCATGCATGCGATAGATTAATCCTTTAGACTCATTATCGCATGTTCCTGTTAATCAATTATTATAGTTATTGAACCGATAGATATGGTTATTATTTTTTATTATTGTGTATTGAAAATATATTGTTTTATTGACCTCAATACCCGAACACATCCACCTATGGTGACATAGGGCGTCAATCGAGGCACCTTTGACGAGCTTTATCTGTGGCGGAGCGATTAGTCCACATGGTCTCTATTTTATTATGCGATGAGATCATATACCGATTATTGAGAGGCGTATGGATCAATCCTAGGTATATTGTTACTGGAGTGAGATGGTTAGGTGTGTGTGCCCACATTCCTATCTCACTTAATTATTGGTGCATTAGTCTGCAGCTAATGTACATATTGTATTGCTACTGTTATTGTTACTGCCTCACATTGGTATTTCTATATATTTATTGTTATTGTACTGATTCATAACTAACTGTTCAGCGTATACTGTCATTGTTATCGTTAAATTGAAATTGTTAACAGACTGTATTTGCTTCTTTTCTAATTCTTTTTTTGTCGTATCGTTCTTCGTCGTTTATTGTAATTGCTATTGTTTTCTCCGTTACTGGGCAATTTTTGGCTCAGCCGTGTTTCTTTGTTTTGTGTTTTCTTGTACTTGTTACAGTTATTCAAGGGAACCATGAGAATGTGTGATAATAGAGTAAAAGTAAAAGACTAGAAGAAATCGAGGAACTAAATAAATTCTTTTGAGTTTAACATCTTTAGTTTAATTTCGTTTTGTCAAGTACTTTTAATTTGATTGTTTTTGGACCGTTGTGCGGTTTTCAATTAGGGTTAAGACTTTAATGAAATTGCTTTTAATGTTAGTAATTACAGTATCAAGTGACATGTCAGCCCTAACCGGGCTGGGGTGTTACAGTTATGGTATCAGAGCTTAGGCTCTTTCCTGACGAAATTTAAAATATATTTTTTTTAATCTAAATTAGTAAGATATGTGAGGACTGGGTAGATGTCGGGCTAGGATTTCATATCTTGTTTTGTTCTTGTTTTTCCGATTCGTTTAATGGACTATTTGTTCTTATATGAAAATGTTCTAACATTTCGTTATAGATGCCTCCACGTCGTGACACTAATAACTCTGGTGGATCAAACCCGCCAGATCCAGCTTTTATAGCTGCCGTCACTCAAGCTGTTACTGCTATGATGCGAAATACCATTAACGCTGTACGAAATACGAGAGAAGGCTCTAGAACTAATCCGCCTATAGGTATACATACTTGGCAAGAGATATTTCAGAAACAGAAACCAAGACCTTTCACTAAGTCTGCCACACCAGCTGTAGACAGAGATTGGATTGCTCATATTGAGAAGATATTTAGGGTGTTAGGAGTTGACGACCAATACAAGGCGAGATTGGCTTCATATAAGCTAGAAGAAGATGCTCAAACTTGATGGGAAGGCGTGTTAATAGAAAGAGGAGGAGATCAGTTTCTTGAATATTTATCTTGGGTAGACTTTCGTTCTATATTCTTTGAGAAATATTTCACTACTGTGGATAAGAGCCACTACACTCGGGAGTATCATGGTCTTCGCCAGCGAGATGATGAATCACTTTCTGAATTCACTGATCGATTCTATCTCTTGATTGGATTCCTTGGGGCAGCTGCTGGAACACCTGAGGAACAAGCAGAAAAATACCAATGGGCTGTATGTGACAAGATTCGTAGATCAATCATTCATGTGACTTTCGCTACTATTGCTGAAGCTGCTAAAGCCGCAAAGAAGGTGGATATGGAAAGGCAGGCATTTATGGGAAGTTCAGATGATATCCGGAAGAGAAACAGGGATGGAAACCGTATTGGCGAGTCGTCTCAAGGGTCACCGGATAAGAAGACTAAACCATGGCAAGGTAGGACCCGAAACCAGCAACTAATCCAAGCTCAACCAGTAAGCCAGAAAGGGAACCAAAATACCGCACCGATTCCTTTATGTACTCACTGTAACAAGCATCACCCGGGCGTTTGTTGCCGACTTACTGGAGCTTGCCTTTGGTGTGGGGAGATGGGCATATGATCAAAGACTGCCCTCAGGCCAAGAACCAAATGGATGACACTACCAGAGGAGCTACCGTCCAACCCGCTACTGGAGAACGAGTGTTTACAGTGACTACGGGAGAAACTGCTAATACTCATGGTATAGTTTTTCTTTCGTTCCTAATAAGCGTGATCTGCATGTTCTCATTGATTCTAGTTTCGTTTAACTATCTGTATCTTAGAGGTTATCGATGCGCTAGATGGTTTGATTTGTTTGTTGATCGTGTCTTATACGTGCTAAGTGATACCGGGGCGACCCATTGCGTGTTCTCGCGATGTTTTCTAGTAGTCATAAAATCGTGTATCCTGTTTTAGATCCGACATTGTTTCCTTCCATCCTAACGAGAAACACATATATAGGATGTAATTAATATGTTCTTGAACCCGATTTTTTTTCCGACACATAAATGACTGTAATTGCTATTAGTTGAACGATCTCTAGTTTAAAACTCAAGCGTGCCTATTTGATTCCTTGCTCTTTTGTTAATCATAGTGTTATATGAAATGTTCCTTATTTTTTTTTAGTAATCTTAAATTTCGGGACAAAACTTATTTTACGGGGTGGAGTGTTAAAACACCTGAACGCAAAATGACGTATAACATTAATTTCGAGGACGAAATTTATTTTAAAGGAGGTAGAATTGTAATATCTGAAAATTTAAAAACCCTAAAATGTAATAAATATCACATTACCCTGTCGGATTTTTGACAAAATAACGTGTCGTAACCTAAACATGAATAATAATAATAATAATAATAATAATAACAATGAGTATTATTTAATGTGTTCTACTAGTTATTAGCCACAAAAATATACATAATACGTTATGTTGTTACTTGTATAAACAATATAAACCTGTATTGGACAACATATTTTACCACTAAATGAAATCATAATATGGAAAGTTGGTAACCTCAATCGCATGTGCAACCGACAGGAATTTAATAAGTAAATAAATGAGGGAAAGGAAAGAGTTAATAGAGTTTTGATCATCCAGCTATCATCCTTGCCTCCCATCCAAAATTCTTATCATATTTGACGCTGCCTTTTTCTTTCTTAAACATGGAAATCATAAATTACAAAATCCCCTCTATAATAATTAGTCAATAATATTAAACGTACATGCTAGCAACACATTCTCCATAAAACCACACTAAATAAAGTCTCGTCATTGCTTCTTGTTCAACCTGCTTGTTTACAGACAACACCGTCGCCGGAAAAGCCTTCGACCGTCACTAGTTCGAACCAACATCTCTGATTGTTCTGCTTGTTGTTCGTTGGTTGTTTGAAGAAAAGCCGCAACCACCGTAATCTCTATTTGGTACCGCCGACGCCACCGTAATCTCTATTCGGTACCGCCGACGCCACCGTAGCCACCATCGAAGGTAACACCAGATCGATTCCTGCTTGAAGTTTTGATACTGTTAATTTAAACAATTGGTAAAAATAAACTAAATCAATTAAATTGTGTTTTTAGGAGGGTTCCGTTATAATAAAATGTTTATTTTCAGAACAAATCAAACAAAGAAAATAAATGGAGTTTTTGTCCATCAGAGTTATTTTTCTAAACAAAATATGTTTCTTAACATTTTGAACATAAGCTTCTGTGTTAATTTATTTATAAGTATAAATCTCGACGGTTATAGTTATCCTAAGATTTTTGAGTTGTTAGAAAGTTGTTCAAATAAATCTCGTATACAACAATATTTAATTTACACTTTGAATAATTCTATATTCATGTAAATATGTGCATAAATAAATAAGTGCAATTTATAAGGGGTAAATTGTAGTAAGCTATATGAGAGTATTTGATGATTCAAGTCAGTTATTGATTAACGAGTTACCCAAACAATATATATAATAATCCAAGTTACAATAAATTATTTTAGGTTCTCACGACATTTAATCAAGTTTAAGTCTTCTTGCGGTTATTGCCATTCACTTATAAGGTACGGATTCTGTGGTCTTTAAATTATAGCGTAATATTGTTTATTCTTCGATCTCATAGTGTACGGACTTTATGGTCTTGCACTTCCTATTGATAAGTGAAAATTGTCATGCATGCGATCGATTAATCCTTTAGACTCATTATCGCATGTTCCTGTTGATCAATGATTATAGTTATTGAACCGATAGATATGGTTATTATTTTTTATTATTGTGTATTGAAAATATATTGTTTTATTGACCTCAATACCCGAGCACATCCACCTATGGGGACATAGGGCGTCAATCGAGGCACCTTTGACGTGCTCTATCTGTGGTGGAGCGATTAGTCCACAGGGTCTCTATTTTATTGTGCGATGAGAGCATATACCGATTATTGAGAGGCGTATGGATCGATCCTTGGTATATTGTTACTGGAGTGAGATGGTTAGGTGTGTGTGCCCACATTCCTATCTCACTTAATTATTGGTGCATTATTTTGCAGCTAATGTACATATTGTATTGCTACTGTTATTGTTACTCGCTTACATGGGTATTTCTATATATTTATTGTTATTGTACTGATTCATAGCTGATTATTCAGCGTATAGTGTCATTGTTATCGTTAAATTGAAATTGTTAACAGACTGTATTTTCTTCTTTTCTTATTCTTCGTTTTGTCGTATCGTTCTTCGTCGTTTATTGTAATTGCTATTGTTTTCTCCGTTACTGGGCTATTTTTGGCTCTGCCATGTTTCTTTGTTTTGTGTTTTCTTGTACTTGTTACAGGTATTCAAGGGAACCATGAGAATGTGTGATAAGAGAGTAAAAGTAAAAGACTAGAAGAAATCGAGGAACTAAATAAATTCTTTTGAGTTAAACATCTTTAGTTTAATTTCGTTTTGTCAAGTACTTTTAATTTGATTGTTTTTGGACCGTTGTGCGGTTTTCAATGTCAATAATTACCGTATCGAGTGACATGTCAGCCCTAACCGGGCTGGGGTGTTACATATTCATTTGCCAATCAAAGTATTTGCAAGACATTTTGAACAAGTTCAAATGTCAAGACTTGAAGATTGTGTCTACTCCAATGGACACTCATGAGAAGATGATAGCTAATGAAAAGGGGAAGTCTAACTGCTTCAAGATTGTAATGAAGAGGCATGAACATGAATATAGAGCTAAGATGGGATCTTTGATGTATCTAACTGCTTCAAGACCAGACATTATGTTTGCTGTATGTGTGTGTGCAAGATTCCAATCATGTCCTAAAGTGTCTCATTTGACTATTGTCCAGATGATCTTCTAAATATTTGAACTGGAAACTTGATTTGGGGATATGGTATCCTAAGAACCATGCCTTTGATCTAATTGCATACACTGATAGTGACTACAATGGCTGCAACATGAGTAGGAAGTCTACATCTAGTGGATGTCAATTCTTGGGAGACAGGCTAGTGTCATGGCAACGCAAGAAGCAAACAACTGTGTCAATCTCTACTGCTGAAGCTGAGTATATTGCTGCATCTGCCTGCTGTACACAAGTCCTTTGGATTCAGAATCAACTGCTGGACTGTGGTTTGAATTACTTGAACACTCCTATTTTTATTGATAATACTAATGCTCTATTCATAGTTAAGAACCCAGTCCAACACTCAAAGACCAAGCATATTGAAATCAGACACCATTTCATTAGAGATTGCAGTGAGAAAGGTCTAATTGAAATGAAAAGAGTTAACACTAGTTACAACTTGGCAGCTTTGCTCACCAAGACACTAGATAAAACAAGAATAAATTTCCTACTAAAAGCTTTAGGCATAATCAACTCTGATGAAGTCTGATTAACGACATGTGCTCAATGTGCTAACTAATTACCTTTTTAAAGGGTCTTCAGTGAGTAAGTCGTGTTTCTGTGCATAATTATGTGATTCTATTTGACTGATGTGTGCTTTAATTGACCGTGTTTGACTTAGGTGTCAATGATGCTTAGGTCTGTTTTGAACTTTGATTATCATATTTTGATCAGTGAAACATATTTTGTTAATTGATAAATCTACATGCTTATCTGATATCTTGAATATGTTGAATAATCTGATATGATGATGTGCTTAGGACAGGATAGACATTGCATAATTAGTCTTGGTTGAAATAATATACTACGTTTGTTGGTTTTTATACGTGGCATAGGTGTAGCCTGTCTATAACATGAGCATATACATCTCTTTTGCTTTGCTTCTCTTCACACACCTCAAGCAAAAATATATTAACATTAGAAAGAATACTAATAGTTTGACTCATACTATGAACATTCTATTCCATTGGAAGAAACATAAGCATATGCAACAAATGCTTTTTGAACACTCCATTCTTTTTCAAGAACCCATCTTAAATTAGTTAAACAATAGATATGAAAGCATATTATATCAATAAATAAACAGATAATTTAAATGTGGGCCGATGAACACTAACCGTGTCAGTCAAATAGAAAAAGACGTTCATGGGAGAAATTTCATCTTCTCAGTATATACAAGCAACTTAATCCCATCTTCTCAAAGGTGGGGAGTAGCCATTTATGTCATGTAGAAAAAGACTTCATGTGAGAAATTTCATCCTGCCAAACAATCTGGAATTTAATCAGTTTCAAATTGGATATTAATCACAAATATTCGGTTTGAAGTTCAAACCGAACCAAAAACCAAAGATTCAGTTTTTGAGTTTTTGGAAAGCATTCAGTTTCAGTTTTACCTTTTGAGCTTGAAAGTTTAGAGACGAAAAAACTGCCCAAAAAATGAATTTAGACCCGAATGCCTTTGTTAATTAATAGTTAATAATTAAATGAAAAACCTAACCCAAACAAAAACCAACCTGTTTTATGTTTCCGTAAAAACCCGAACATAAAAAAATATCACATTAATTAATGTTTATTCAATATCATATAATTGTTTATCTATTTTATATTGACAAAATTTCTAAAAATCATAAAAGGAGTTTGAAAATAAGCATACCAAAGCTTGAGTTTAGTTTCTCAAATATCATTTTGTTAATTGGCGATTCATCATCATTTTCTTCGTGCCATATAATAGTTTTAACTAAATTTTTTCTTGCCAAGAAAATTCAAACAATATCCAGCTGGATTTACACAAGCTCTATGTTCTGAATCAGAAGCTTCAAGCCTACAAAGTAAAATGTGTTACCTCAAAATTTAAAAACACAATAAAAAATTAAGCATAGTCTAAAGTCTATGGTTTCAATCATATTAACACAGAACTTACCAGCATAGCTTTAGTAGCAAGTTTCAACCGATTCAGTTTGGACAACAAAATATTTAACAAACAAATGTAATCTGTTTGCTTTCCCCTTTATCTCAAAACTAAAAGAGTGATTTATTTTTGGTAACTCGTTAACAAATTTTCAATTTGAAACTAACATATGATGTGGTACCACCTTAGGCAGCATTTCAGATTTTACCAAATAAAAATTCCAAAATTACCCTTTATGTCCGAAAACAATATGACCCGTTTTCAACCTAAAAAGTATCAATTTCTGATTCAAAACAACCATGTGACCATTTTAAAAATGAACCAAATCTTATTTTGAATTAACCTGAATAAGCCTGGAAACAACAGTTCCAAGTTTACAAAATTTGACTATTGAAAAGTCAAAATACCTTTAATATGTTTTCTTTTTTTTTCTTTTTAAAAGTAAAAAATACCCATGTTGAACCCAAATAAGCCCCGCAACACCAAATGTTTCGTTTGTCCATTTAACTTCTTTAATGTACGTATTTGTTCGTTTATATTTGTTTTGTTTAATTCTGTTCATTTATGTTCTTGAAATGTCCGTTTAGATTTTAAACAAACATACATAAATAGTGGAGATAGTGATATATATTAAATCTTTGAATAATAACTCATTCATATATGCAATAATACGGAAAAGAACATTAAGTGTGACGCCCAGCCTCAATGTAAAAAAAACATATGAAATTTGCCAAAAGATGCAACATATAGCAAGCCATTTAGATTTCATACAACTGATAACAGTTGGATAATAACACGGGTTTGGACATAACATCAGTCCAAATTTTATCATTAAACCACCGATCAATAAACTTTTTACCAACCGGTTTGCATTGTGTACGATATAATAAAATTGAGCATATGCCAAGATTGGGAAAAAAATTCAGTTGAGTGCATAAAAAAGTTGCAACCATTTTTGTTAAAGCTAAGTTTAGTGACCCGAATACACTTTAGCATACTTGGTCCTAAAACCCAAGAATATTTACTATGAAAAACAAACAAATACATGACTCATATCGACATGTTTCTAAATTTATCAAAACCCTTCCTGACAAAGATGACTCGTTTGGACTTGTGTACAAATGCCATTTCCGTTGACAATTGTAATCACATATGTCAGTACTTTAGACTTTGGAAAAGAGAATCAATAGTACTTACTTGGAACTCTCTCCATACCATCATTCTCCATTGCGACAATAAAAGTCTTCTTATTTGGAACTCGTTTGACGCTGATTTTGATGTCAGTTAGGGTTTGCCTCTTAGCGTCCATTTAACCTCTTACTTAATCAGGGAATCAACAAGAACCTACATTTATAAAACATATTCTTATAAAAATTAGATTTAATAAATAATAATGAGGTTTTAGACCATCTAAAACAGGATTGAAGCTTATGATGGCAACTTAATCCGCCCACCTTGAAGGTTCGATTCTTGTGTTGATAGAAGAGGGAGTAATTCACCTTGAAGGTTCTATTCTAGTAATTTTAGCATTAATTTGAGATGCAAATAATTCACCGCCATCAACAACAAACATTCTAATAGATTGTGCATCCGCAAAGAAGCTTCCACTTGCAAACCCTTAAAAAGGAAAAGGTGGAAAGTCAAATAAAGTCAATTTATTTTGTGCATATTTTGGATACATGAGGACCTAAATCTTTCCAAAAGACATAATTGTATATTCTGACAAGACCCGAGCTCCGGTGCTTAAGCGTGAATAGTTAGAATTAACGGTGGAGCTCGGATCCGGGTTAGCATCGAATCTCACTCGTATTCACTCTTGAATGATATTTGGATGGATGATATGTATTGGGAGAGAGCCTAATTCGATAAACAATAATCAATAAAATAGGATGAACACATATATGTAATCGAAACAAAAACATGATAGAAATGGTAGTATGATATCATAAGCCGAATGATTCTCAAAAAGGTGAAACACTCATACATACATTCATACATACACAAGAAATATCAGCCACCCTGGGACAGCTCATCCCGGGGAGGAGACTCCCTCAAAGAGATAAAACCCTAGATCTCACTCAATACACAATACACTCAATCATATTAGACAAATGTGTTGGTGCATAATGTCAGTAGTTCATAATCTAGTGTCTGTAATCGAGTCTGTAATGTTAATTATGTTTTATATATGTCTTAAGCGAAGTTGTTAACAAGTTCGCCTAGGCTAACTTGTTAGTCAAGCGAAGTTATGGACAACTTCGCCTGAACATGCCAGGCGAAGTTGTCGTGTATAAATAGTCCTAGGTTACGGCTGTTTGAGTTGAATCAGTTGTTCGTGTTAGTTTGTTCGAGTTGTTACGAGAGCTGTAACGTGTGTCTGTAATAGTGATATCGTATCACGTGTTTGAGTTATTATATAACGTGTGTTCGTTTCTTGTGTTCGTGTGATTCGTGTTCTATACTCGTAACGATCTACGCAGGGATTCCGCACCTGAGTTGATCGAGATATCTCGTGCGATCCGTCCAGGGAACCTACAATTGGTATCAGAGCGTTTGCTCGATTGTGTGGTTCGGGATATTCACGCGGGTGTAGAAATCGTCCCGTTTCGACTATTCGCGGGACGTATTTTCTGTGTTTTTGAGTCAATCTTACCTCCTACCATCGTATTCAAGCCTTTGCACCGTCAAAAACCTCGTAAAATCCAGATTTCAGATATGCAAAATCGTCCGTGTTCATCAGGCGAAGTCGCCGTCAGGATACGTAGGGTTTCGGCGAAGATATAAGGTTAAGCGAAGTTATCCACAACTTCGCCTACCTTCTCAAGTTCGCCTAACTCAGCGAAGTTCTCTACAACTCCGCCTACCTCCTAAGTTCGCTTACCTTAAGCGAAGTTAATCATCTGCGAAGTTCTTCAGCGAAGTTAATCAGCGGCGAAGTTAAGGCTTAAGCGAAGTTATCCGTAACTTCGCCTACAGTACTTTTCAGAAAATTTTTTGATTTTTTTCGGGTTTCTTACTTTTCGGGAAAGATGTCGTCGATTAACATCTCTGAGTTAGTGAAGATGGAAGTTGAAGCAGGGTCAGCTACTAAGGCCCCAAGATTGATGAAGGGAACCGATTTCGTTGCATGGAAGGATCGGTTCATACAATACGTCAAATACCAGGATGCGAAGATGTGGGTATGCATCCAGGATGGTTATATTCCACCAGTTATGGAGTATGAAGGTCGTGATCAAATCAAAAAGTATAGCAAAATGGAAGAAGAAGAGAAAAATATGTATGAGGCCGAGAGCAAGGCTCATGCTGCTATCACTATGGCTCTTCCACAAGAGATCCTTCATACTTTTAGAAAGTACACATCGGCAAGAGAGCTTTGGGAAGCTCTTGAGAACAGATTTGAAGGGAATGTAGGAATCCGTGCTTCAAAGATAAAATTGCTCAAAACCCAGTTCTCAGTCTTCAAGTATTTGAAGAATGAATCTTTAGATGATATTATCACTCGATATTACCATCTGATGACTGAATTGAGCAACTATTCAATTTCCTACCGAGAAGAAGAAATAGTTGAGAAGCTTCTAGATGCTCTCCCACCAAAATGGGAGATGTACACTGTGCTGATGAGTGAAGACAAAGACTTTCCCACATATGATCTAGAAACGGCAGTTAACAAGCTCCGAACCTTTGAGCTTAATATGGTCAGAAAGGAGACACCTATGGATCAGGTTCAAGATCCAGGTATGTATGGAGCTAAAGTCAACACTAGCTCAGGATCGAAGACTGAATCTGCTGCCTACTACTCGAAGGGAGAGTCGGGCGCAAACTCATCACATGAGGGTCATGTGTCAGTCAACACAAATGGTGATGTTTGCTATGTAGCAGGTGGATCGAGTGGTTCTCAACCCCAGGTAAGCAAAAGTAGTTGCTCTCCAAGTATTCCCAGCAACAACTACTCCAAGATGCCTATGAGTGTCAAGTCTGCTGAAGAGCAGTTTGGTCTCTATGCTTCTTTTATTGCTTCCTATGAGAACTACATTCAAGGGAAGATTGTTGATCCAGCTATGTTGGATGAAGACTATGACCAGATTGATGCTGATGATCTGGAGGAAATGGATCTGCAATGGCAGATGGCTATGATCGTAAGAAGAGTGAAGCGGTTTATGAGAAAGACCGGAAGAAAGTTTGTCGGTGGAAAGCCAGGGTTTGACAAGACGAAGGTGAGATGCTACAACTGTCAGCAAAACGGCCACTTTGCTAAAGAGTGCAGGAATGAGCGTGTAGAACGTGGTCAAGGAAAGTCTACACAGCATAATGAGGGTAGAAAAGATTATAGTGCCATGGTGTCCAGAGAAGATGGTGAATACAACTGGAACCTGCATTCTAAAGAAACTTTTGAGCAGGCAAATTTGGCGAAGGTTGAATGTGACACCCGGTAAATTCCCAATCCCTTAAACCAAGTAATCAACCTAAATATTAGGTAATTATGTTATGTGCGCCCTGCGCGAGCGCGTCATGTTAGTCAGCGCGTGCATTTGTTATGTGCGCCCTGCGCGAGCGCGTCATGTTAGTCAGCGCGTGCATTTGTTATGTGCGCCCTGCGCGAGCGCGTCATGTTAGTCAGCGCGTGCATTTGTTATGTGCGCCCTGCGCGAGCGCGCCATGTTAGTCAGCGCGTGCATTTGTTATGTGCGCCCTGCGCAAGCGCGCCATGTTAAGAACCAGCGTGAGCATATGTTATATGCGCCATGCGCGAATGTTTTGGCTTTATGTTTTCATGTACCTTAACGTTATGTTGTCTAATGGGTTGACCGTCACGCATGATGCTAAGGCGGGTGCACCCTAAAACGTTTATGCGCGTGCGGAAGGGAACTAACCTCCCCGCATGGCGGGAACATTGAGAGCTAGTTTGTCTGAAGCTCCAAGATGGAATTGACTTCAACATAACTGATCACTATGTTGAAATACCAAGACCACCTGGAGAATCTACAAATGAAACTCAATGTCCCTGACTGCGAGAAGGTCACGCACCTACCCGCAGCAAAGAAATGTCCTTCACGCAGAAAGCTATGCGCACAAAGTAATACGCGCAGAACACTTAGTCTATTCTCCAGTTGTAAGGAGATTACTCCCGCCCAAAAAGAAACGGTAGCGTGTTTCAGAGATTTTCCACTTTTTACTGTACACTGACAAAGTACCTGAAAAAGCACACTGTAACATGAAAAGTCAACTGTCAGCCACCCTATTCTCACCAACCCCAGACCTGCATGTCCTGACCAAATCAAATCAAATCTTTTATCCACTACTCCACTTTTAAATAAATAATAATAATTTCCATACTTTATCATCATTACCCCTAGATATGAAAAGATTACAATCCCCTAAAGCAAGGGATTGTGTTCCTTTGAGTTTGCCTATAAATATGTAACCTAAATTATCACCCAAAACACACTTCAAAGAACTGCAAACTTGCACTAATCCTCTCCCAAGCATCCGTTGTTTTCATTTCCGATCCTGTTACTAGACCTTCGATTCCGAGGCCAACACCAAGAAAACCCGAATCTCGATTAATCCCTTAACAAGAACCACAGGTGAGTCTCACAGCCCCTATTCTCGCTGTTTTCACTGTTTTTAAACTGTTTTCGGGGCGAGGGACACGTACTTAAATAATGTTTTATCATGGTATACTTACAAGCTATGCAAGCGATTATGTGTTTAAATTACATTTCATGATGAGCAATGCGAACGGTTATCTAAGGTTTTCGATGTATGTGCGCTAGAACTCGAGTAAGTGATCACTTTACCATTGGAACTCTAAGGGTAGGGACTGCTGGTTTGATCCACCCACTCGTAGGGGTCGCACCTCTTTGCATGGACGAGTGCCTAGTATGGTCATGGGGCAGTACTATGGGTTTGAGCCCGCTCGTAGGGGTCGCGCCTCTTTGCATGGACGAGCGCCTTGTTTTCCGGCACAACGTCCGCGCGTAACCCGCGGGACGGAATTATTGATTAGCTCGTAGTGGCAGCACCACTTTGCATGGACGAGCACATTTTTCCTGAAACGTTCGCGCGTAACCCGTGGGACGGTATTACTTATTTTAGCTCGTAGTGGCAGCGCCACTTTGCATGGACGAGCACATTTTCCTGAAACGTTCGCGCGTAACCCGCGGGACGGTATTACTTATTTTAGCTCGTAGTGGCAGCGCCACTTTGCATAGACGAGCACAGTTCCCAGAAATGTTCGCGCGTAACCCGCGGAACGATTTTATCAGAATATGTTGATAGAACTATGTTTTACCAAGCATGTGTTTTAATGATGCTATCAGAATTATGTTTCAGAATGATTTGTATCAAGATTATGATGCAATACGATTTATCAAGTTACTAAAACTTGTGAACTCACTCAGTTTATACTGATTCAAATGTTTTTACGTGTCTTTCAGGAGATAACTAGGTAGCGCATGGAGTCACACTTAGAGCACCTCACGCTGAACATCTAAAACTAGCTTTTTGGAAGATTTTAGTTCTATCCCTTCGATGCGCGTGGTTGTTCCCGCCGCGCAAGGGGATATGGCATGGAAATCTTCAACAGTTTTTATACTTGGATGTTTTTATGTAATTTTTAAACAATGTAATGTATTTGTATTAAACATTTCATGCGCAATGAAAATCTTTGAATGTTTGCAATGGCCCGTGCTTAATTATCAATCCCCACTCGCGCGCGCCCGGCTGTTTCCGCCGCTCAGGGCCGGGTGTGACATTGAAACTGAAGAAAGTGAGAAGGTTACCGGAGAAGAAAAAGCTTTCATGGCAGATGTTAAAGACCAGCTCTCCGAGGTATGTTCTAAATCTACATGTTCTAAATGTGAAAACTTGTCTGAGCAATTAGCAACTATAACCGATCAGTATGTTAGGTTGGATGCTGAATTTAAAACCCTAAAAGAAGATCATCATTTTACAAAAGCAAGAGAAAATAGCTATAAAGTCAAAATAAAAGCTTGTGAAAAAGATGTTAAAAGTCTAAAAACAAAACTTGCTGAAAAAATTGAAGTGATTGATTTAAGCTATGAAGTTTTGGAAGAAAAAACCAAACTAATTGCTGATAGAGAAAAACAGATTGCTGATCACCAGGTAAAAGTGGTGGAACTGGATAGAAAACTAGAACAGTTCAGAAATTCCTCTGCTATTCTTGATCACCTTGTTAGTGATCAAGGTTCCTCTGCTAAGAGAGGAGGAATCGGTTATCATGAGGTTCCACCACCTTATAATCACAATTACACTTTTAACCCTAGTGTTCAGAAATCTGTTGACTTTGAGGTTGCTCAGACAGTACCAGTTAAAGTAACTTGTAAAGAACCAAATGTTAGTGGAGGCGAAACAAGTTCGCCTGTTTCAAGTGTTAAAATTTCTGATCCAAGTCCAGTCTCATCGGATTCGGATAAATCATCCGAGTCTGGTAAGGCAAAAGAGGAGGTGGTATTACCCAATGGTGGAGAGAAAGATAAGACGAATAAAAAGAGTACTCCACTAAACCCGTACGTCCCACCATATGTGAGACGAACGGGCGGTAATAAAGCCTCGACATCTAAAACACCGGTTGATAAAAAGGTTGAGCATATGTGTTGTTTTAGGTGTAATCAATTAGGGCACCTAGTTGCAGATTGCCCTCTGAAGCAGCGATTCAGAGGTGTAAGGCCTACTAAAACTGAGAATAAGCCTTATAGTAATTATCATGCTGCTAAAAATGAAAACCATTCAAAATTCAAAAATGTGACTAATTCAGGTTTTCATAGAAACAAATCTCAGTTTTACACTGCTAATAACCAAATCACAAGCTATAATTCTTTCAATTCACAAAGGTTTGGAAGGCCTCACAATCAATCTTCAAGGAGATATCCTAATAGGACTTACAGGAATTATCCAGAGACAAACTTTGGAAAGCCAAAGTTTGGGATGTATAGATCCAAGACCAATTGGTCTTGGGTCCCTAGATTCTAATCTTTTGCTTTATTGTGCAGGAACATTTGAACAGGGCTGCCAACAATCTTTGGGTTGTGGATAGCAGCTGTTCCCGGCACATGACGGGTAACAAATACTTGTTACACGATTTGAAACCTGTTCAAGGAGGGAGAGTGAGCTTTGCCGGTGAAAGTGGAGGCAAGATTACAGGAATGGGAACGGTGTCGAACGGAAAGATGACATTGGAGAAAGTTAACTTTGTAGAAGAATTGAAGCACAATCTGCTGAGTGTGTCGCAGATCTGTGATAAGGAGTACACCGTACATTTTACAAAGAATGAGGCGATTGTGTTGCAACCTGGTTTTCAGATACCAGAGGAGTGGATTGTGATGAAGGCTCCACGTGAAAGGAATACGTACGTTATGGATATGAGGTCGACTGAAATGGCCACGGAAGAATCATGCCTTATGACAAAAGCGAGCGAATCGGAGTCCGAATTGTGGCATAGGAGAATGGGGCACATTCATCTTCGGAAGATGAACCACATTGTCAAGAATGGACTTGTGCTGGGCGTTCCCTTGAAGAGTTTCAATTTTGAAGATAAATGTATAGCGTGCAAGAAGGGAAAGCAGCACAAGAAATCCCATCTCACCAAGAAAGTCAATTCAATTGCCAGTACCCTAGAATTGCTTCACATGGATCTCTTCGGTCCCGTGAAAGCAAAAAGTCTAGGAGGTACTTCTTATTGCTTGGTGATCACTGATGATTACTCACGATATTCGTGGGTATATTTCCTGAAATCAAAAGATGAAAAGGCTCAGATGGTGAAGAATTTGATTACCAAAGTTGAGAACGTTATGGATAAAAGGGTTAAGTTCATCAGGAGTGACAATGGAACGGAGTTCAAGAATTTTGAGATGGAGATCTTCTGCCTTCAGAAAGGGATCGAACACCAATACAGCGCTCCGTATACACCGCAACATAATGGAGTGGCTGAAAAGAAGAATAGAACATTAATTGAAGGAGCCAGAACTATGCTGGCTGATTCAAAGCTTCCTGTGGTGTTCTGGGCTGAAGCTGTTGCTACAGCCTGCTATATCCCCAATAGAGTCTTGACGGTTAAACGACTTAATAAAACGTGTTATGAGCTTATGCATGGGAGGAAGCCCAACTTGAGTGGTCTTGAACCTTTCGGGTCCCCTTGTTCGATTTTAAAGACAAATTCTAAATTTGGTGAAGTAGCCGATGAAGGAATCTTAGTCGGTTATGTTGTTGGGACACCCAACAGACGTGTCTTTAATACATCGACCAGCAAGGTTGAGGTGGTGTGTAACACCGATATCACAAGTTACCAACCGCCAAAACCGAGCAACGGACCTGCTGAGTTTTTCGACTATGATAGACTTTTTAAGTCTTTTAACATACCGTTTTTGGATAGTGCAGAAGAAGAAGAAAGAGTTGCTACGAAGATGATCCTTGATGAGGAAGAAAATCTAGTCCAAAGACAGCTGTTTGATAAATGTCAACCTTCCTCATCAAATGCTGTCAATACCCCTGCTGCCTCGACTGAAGAAGAATTTTTCAATCCGTTTCACTCTCAACAAGAAACAACCATTGACGAGCTCTCTTCTAACTTGGAAGACAATTTGCATGTCGGTTCTGTTCCGACCACGAGAATTCATAAAGATCACCCTTTGGAGAATGTGATTGGTGATGTGTCCTCCGGTGTACAAACAAAACGTAGCTTGAATGAGCACACCTGTGTTTACACAAGCATTAAGGAGACAGGCATAATCAACGAATGCTTGTACACTTGCTTTATCAGCCAGATTGAACCAAAGAATTATCAAATGGCTCTAAAGGACAGCTCGTGGGTCGATGCCATGCAAGAAGAGTTGGCTCAATTCAAGAAAATGGAAGTTTGGACTTTGGTTGAAAAACCGAAGCATGTGCATGCGATAGGCACAAAATGGGTTTTTAAGTGCAAGAGAGATGAGAAAGGGATTATTATAAGGAACAAGGCGAGGTTAGTCGTTAAAGGTTTTAATCAACAAGAGGGGATTGATTATAATGAAGTGTTCGCTCATGTGGCAAGATTGGAAGCCATTAGACTGTTTTTGGCATTTGCTGCTTATAAGAAGATGAAGGTTTTTCAGTTGGACGTGAAGAGTGCGTTCCTAAATGGGAAAGTTGATGAGGTAGTGTATGTTGAGCAACCTCCGGGTTTTTCTGACCCAGACTTTCCTGACCACGTGTACAAGTTAAGCAAGGCGTTGTATGGACTTCATCAGGCACCTCGTGCCTGGTACTCAACTTTATCAGATTACTTGCTTGAAAATGGGTTTGAAAGAGGGAAGATTGATAGCACGTTGTTCTTCAAGAGAGAAGGAAGCGACTTCCTGTTGGTGCAAGTCTACGTGGATGACATTATCTTTGCTGCATCAAAAGTCTCCATGTGTCAGGAGTTTGAGGCTGTCATGAAGAAAAGGTTTGAAATGAGTGCTATGGGTGAACTAACTTTCTTTTTAGGATTGCAGGTTGATCAGAAGAAGGATGGGATGTTCATTCATCAGACCAAGTATGTCCATGATGTGCTCAAACGCTTCAAGATGGAGGACAGCACTCCATTCGACACTCCAATCTGCGTCAATCACAAATTGGGTGCTGAGTCAGACGGTGATGCAGATGTGGACCCAACTCAGTATCGGGCTATTATAGGTTCTTTAATGTACTTAACTGCTTCTAGGCCTGATATAATGTTTGCTGTTTGTCTTTGTGCACGCTTTCAGGCAAACCCAAAAGAATCTCATTTGAAGGGTGCGAAGATGATACTGCGGTATCTCAAGGGCAAGCCGAAGCTGGGGTTGTGGTACCCGAGAGGAGGAGACTTGGAGCTAGTCGCTTACACAGATTCTGATTATGGAGGGTGCAATCAGAGTCGGAAGTCAACAACTGGAGGATGTCAGTTTCTTGGTGGCAGATTGTTGTCGTGGCAATGCAAGAAGCGGACTTCAGTCGCAATTTCAACCTGTGAAGCAGAATACATGGCAGCATCCAACTGCTGCTCCCAGGTTCTTTGGATTCAACAACAGTTGCGCGACTATGGTCTGAATTTCTCACTTACTCCTATTTGCATTGATAACACAGCTGCTATCTCAGTAACTAACAATCCCGTGAAGCACAGTAAAACTAAACATATTGACATACGTCATCATTTTATACGGGATTGTGCTGAGAAGAAACTGATTGTGCTTGAAAAGGTGGATACGCTTGATAATTTCGCTGATTTATATACTAAAGCGTTTGACAAAACAAGATTTCAAAACCTTATCGAGCTGAATGGGATGATCAATCCCGAGTAACCATGCTTTTCATGTTATATTAAAAAAAAAAAAACGTCACTATCGCTTAAAATTATGTCGGTTACTTCAGTTTGAAGGACATGTCTTAGGATATGTTTGGTCCTCATTTCTACTTGTAGAATATGCGGATAGCCATTAACCAGATGACTGAAAGTGACCGGGGCGGTTTATGATGAGTTTTCATTCTTTCGCTTAAAATTAGTCGATCATACTTAGTTAGAAGGACACATACTAGTATGTGGTCGGTCCAGCTGATCCATTGGATCTTCGGGATAGCCGTTTACCTGAAGACTTTGTTTTGGTCGGGGCGATTAATGTTAAAATTTTTTAAAGGGAAATGAAATTATTTTTCAAGTCTACTACTTCGCAAAAAGTTCGTTTGCTATGTTTAACAGAAAATTGATCCAACCTTGGAAAATGATAGATATACTGATTCTGTGTGCTTAACTAGTGAAGTTATTAGGCTTAAAAGGCTTTAGGACAGTCATTGTATGTCATGGTAGCTTTTTATGGTGTTTAAAAGTAGATGTGATACAAACTAAATCTACTCGATTTTACGTGGAAACTCCTTAAGAGTTTTGCATGTCTTCATATATATCTTTCCGAATGATAGGCAGAAAAGCGATTACCCAGTCATACACGAGCCCGTAAATGTTCTGATTCCCGCAAAGATAGTGTGTGAAGAAACTGCAGTGATCCAGATTCGGGACTTGCAGTTGTTTACTACTCTGAAGTCTATGTAAATGTTTATCATAAAAAAAAAATAAATAATAATTAGGAGTTATTGAAACATTCTATAGCTGAAAATGTCAAGACTTCTCAATCATGGAGTAAGAAAAAGAACGGGAAGCAGATGAAGAGTACTTACAAACTTAATCAGACACTATGGGTCGAGGTCAATTCGGGGTGACTTGGGGAAAGCCAAATACGCTTTGAGAATAGATAGGAGGCATCATAATCTCTGAGTTGTTGCCCACTTAAATTTTGAGGCATAATTGAACCTAACTCGTATCACAGAAACGATGAAAACCATCTTAAGTTATTTACCTGCTTACAACCTGTTTCTTTATGTCATAATACAGCTAAATACGGATCTTTGTGACAGTCACGTAATTAGTATGATTCCTGTTCGGATCTTTTCTAAAACGTAGTAGTCCCTGTCGAGACTGAAATTTGATCCCTTGTACTTTAAATTGTTAAAAGTTTTCTTTTTATGTAGTTGTATGCTTTTATATCTGGTTACTTGGACTTGATCGTGTCATTTAATTCTCAAAGGGAAGTTTTAAAAGTTAATTGAAAAATGTTCGAATTATAAGGTTTGATTTTGTAAATATAGGCGAAGTTGTTAAACAGGCGAACTTGTGAATAACTTCGCCTAGGCGAAGTTAACCGTAACTTCGCCTGTATAACATCGTCCCTATATAAGGATTTTCAAAGGTCAAACTGTTCATATTTTTCAAAATCAGCGAACTTGTCTCCTAAAACCCTAAGCGAACTTCTCGATAACTTTCGCGAAGTTATCTGTCGATTCATCTGTTCATCTTTTTTTCGATTTCTTTTCAAATTAAAGGTGTGTTTGGGTTCTTATATCTTATAATCGATGTTCATGTTGTTAATCTTAGGTTGTTTCGACAACCAGTTAGTGACCTCGGACGTTCGATCCTTAAACCCGGTTTCAAACTTGTTTTTACGTGGTTGTGAACAACCTGAACGTCTAGACCATCATAAAATCGAGTTTTACGGAATCCATAATCGTTGAAATCGCCAACTGCACGTCGTTCGAAATCCTTACTGTCGCCGATTCAGATTCAGGCGAACTTACGATTTGGGCGAAGTTATCCGTAACTTCGCCTGAGGCTTAACTTCGCCTGAGGCGATGTTGTGGTGAGGCGAAGTTATCATTAACTTCGCCTAGACCTTTTTTTTTACTTATTAGTTATTAGACGAACTTAAAGATGAAGCGAAGTTGTTCCCAACTTCGCCCCAACTTTAACTTTGCTTATACAGATTTTATCACAACTTCGCTCATGGTAACAAGCGAACTTGTGTTATGCCTTAACGTTTATCTAACTTGGTTCGTTTGTTGCAGATATGGCTGCTGTTGCCGGTGCTGGAGGTGCTGGAGGAGATGACGGAGATAATCAGAGGCAATTCTTCCCGGGTCACAATATGTATATCACCTTAGACCCGGAAGCGAACGGAGTTGAAGATTACCGCGAGATAATCACTTTCCTCCTTCGCTCGAGGATATTCCACGCAATCACTACGACTCTGCCGATTTCCTTACCCAATATTGAGGATTTTTGGCAGACAGTGGAATACGATTGCCGCGTTGAGCCCCCGGTTATGGGAGCAACCGTCAACAATCAAGAAGTTCAGTTCTCGTCTGAACAAATTCGGGTGGCTTTACGTTTTGGAGAGGAGACTAGGGATGACCCTACAGAGTTTGTTGCTCCGTTCCGCGATGGAGCATTTCTACGAATGGGCTATTCTGGTCCATTGGGCGATACACAACGGAGGAAGGGTTTCCTACTTGATCAGTGGCGCTTCCTCATGCACGTAATGATTGTCTGCATGTCTGGGAGGAAGGCGGGGACCGATGGTATGGGTGCGACCATGCAGTCAGCAATGACTGCTCTGACTTATAACAAACGTTATAGCTTTAGTCAGATGGTCTTTTACGAGATCGATAGACAGAGAAGAGCGATGGCCCATGAGAGGTTCATCATGTATCCAAGATTCATTCAGATGATCTTGAATCATGTTGCTCCCACGTTGCCTCAACGACGTCTAATACGATACGTGGAGAGTGTGAGCAAACGTATCTTCGCTCAATGCCGAACATCCAGTGCGAGGAGCAAGCCTGAACTGCGTCCAAGGCATACTCCAATCTTTGGGTACTTAATAAACCCGGGGTATGTGCCAGCTCGTGGGGATGAGTTCAGAGACCCGGCACCACAACAGGCAGGAGCATCTCAAGCTATACCTGCTGCTCCTGTTGTGTCACCAGAGGAGGAAGTGGACCTTGATGCAGAATTCGGAGGTCAAGGATTCTTCGATATGGATCGGGTGGATCCAGAGGAGAACGTTCAGATCCCAGTTGAACGTGTCTCGACTGTGCGTATTACTAGAGCAGCTACGACGGTGGCTGACTCAGATCTTGATGATGTTATGGATGAGGCGAGAAGTGTAACGATTCCGACGAAAACAGGTATACCCTAACCGGTAGACGTTAGTTACGTCATATGTAATGTCGGGTACAAGAGTTACCATGGTAATTATACGAGAATACATGGTTCATTGTATTGATTGTACGTGAATATATAATTCACCGTATTGAATATGCGATCAAACGATCGATAGTTATTGAAACCCGAATGAATCGAGGGTTCAATTATAGACGAGATATATGATATTTAGTGATGTTACGAAGTATTAAAGCTTCGGGATAAGTGGATTAAAGCACAGAAAAAGGATTTCGATTTAATAGTACGTCGGTACGTTAAACGAAACCTTTAATACCAAACCGAGCAAGAGACGATCGATCAAGCCGAAAATGATGCGTAATAACTAATAATATGACGTTTTAAGTTAATAAATGTCATGGATTAAGTTTTTAAATCGGTTTTATATAAATTTCAATTTTTAGACCAAAAACGACCGTTTTAGCCTCGTTTTAAGCCGAATTAAACATTTAACCGAGAAACGAACTTAACCAGATTATCCAAAACATTATCCAGATTTCGGAAATCCAAGTTTGTGGCCAAGAATTAACTTGTGGGTCCCACCCCACCCCATTAACATTTCCGATCGGCCTCCATGGCCCTTATTTTCTTTTTTTTCTTTTTTCAATCAACTCTCTCAAAGATTCATCAATCCTCTCAAGATCATGATCCAAAACCCGAGATAATTAGCAAGAAAACAAGGTAAAGAATCGAGTTAATCACGTTTCCATCTTCGTTTCTTGAGTTTGTTTGCAAGAAAATGAGGTTTCAAAGATGAAAACCGATTCTTTCATGATCAAGTGATGTATACGGGTTATACAAGGGATCTTGGTCCAAGAAATGAGTTAAACGAATCAAAAACGAATTTTTACGGATAAATCTTTGTTTTTAGTATCATAACCGTAACCATGAAAGAAATGGCTTGATCGTGAGTGTAACTTGCTTGGTATTGTGGTATGTTGTTTGTAGGCTCTGTATTTAGTGGTAGATAAGGCGGAAAGATGAGTTTGTAGCTTGTAGTGGCGGAAAACGAAAGGTATATTCGGTTATGTTCGGTTTTGGGAAATTTGGACAGATTGTTGATGCTTTAGAGTTAGGTCATGAAATTTTACAGAGGTGTTAAACACATGAAAAGATGAGTTCTGTGAATTTTTGGTAATTTTTGGATAAAGGATGAATATTTGGTGAATTTAATGCTCGGTTTTGGCCAAAAATGGTGAAAAATAGTAAAATATCATGAAAAATTCTGAAAATTTCAGATAAGCTTTTCATATTATGTATAAGTCACACACAAAATTTGAGGTCCGTTGGAGAAGTCTAAGTAGGCTTTTCGGTTAAACGAGTTCTAGGGATTTCTAGCTCGGTTTTGGAAAAAGGGCATGTAAAAGAAGATTTTGGTTCTAGAAAAATTACAGGGGACTATGTGGATGGCAGGGGACATCCAGGAATATTTGGGATTTTTCTAAGGTCGTTTGGTATTTACGACATATTTAGTGTTTAAATGGTGTTTAAAAATAGATAAATAAATTTTAAATATAAGAATTAATTCTGGAAATATTTTTATAAAATTCCCCACTATTAAAAAGTGATTTGTGCAAAATTTCAAGATCCGAGAGTAAACGGATAATTAATCGTGCTGATTATCAAACTTTTAAAGTTAAAACGCGTAAACCGGTGAAGTTCGCTTAAGCGAGCTGACTGGTGTATAAAAACCTTAAAAATGGACTATTTTCATATAATTGAGTTAAACAAGTAAAAATGAATCATCCGAAAATAAGTCGGATGATTTGGGTATTTTTAACCGATTTTAACGGTTTCCGGTACGCCAAAGACGGAAACGAGTCCCGCGGCCAATCGGGACGTCTAAACCGAGCTATAATTTCACATTTTAAATTAAATTATCAGACAACCACTATTTTCGGGTCGTGTGTGACCAAACTCATTTTTGAAACATAAAACGGATATTCGTGCTAGGCACGCAAAACGAGAAAACGACTAATAGAAATTGTGACCATGGAACTCTAAACGACATCACAATCTGAGTCCGGAGAAGTATTTCTGGGTTAACATTTCCCCCGGAACAGGTACAGTACTGGGTTAACAGTGTCCCCAGATGTACCGATTGATAAGGTTAAAGATTATATAAACAATAATTGTATAATAACGATCGTAGGGATCATATTACAGATTGGACGTGTTAATTGATAATGATTGTTGTTACCTGCTTGCATGTGCTAAGATGAGTTTTCACGAGCCCCTTTTTACTGAAATGTTTTAAATATTTTCCCGGGGCGGAAAGCATGTTTCTATCAAAAGGTTTAAGTACATGCTGATCGCATGGAAATGAATGTATTTATATGATGCTTATTTGTAACGATTCCGGCAAATCCAGGTATACCCTAGCCGGAATATACTATTTACGTGTCATTTAATATTGATTATATGAGTTATAGTACATATATACGAGTATATATGATTCATAGTACGAATCATACTCGATTATATAGTGAATCGTATTGGAATTACAATTAACCAATGAACGATTATTGAAACCCGAATGAATCGGGAATTACATTATAGACGAAGTATATAATGTTTAGTGATGTTTACGAGGTATGAATGCTTCGGGATAGGTGAATTATAGCACAGAAAAAGGATTTCGATTTAATGGTACGTCGGTACGCTAAACGAAACCTTTAACACCAAATCAAGCAAGAGACGATCAATCAAGCCGAAAAAGATGCGTGATTATTAATAATATGATGTTTTAATGTCATGATTTAAGTTTTTAAAGTTTTTAAGTCGGTTTTATGTAAATTTTATTTTGACCCGAAAAACGACCATTCTATGCTCGTTTTAAGCCGAATTACGAGTTTAAACGAGAAACGAACCGAGCCAGATTATCCACAACATTATCCGGATTGCGTAATCCGAATATGTGGCTTAGAATGAATGTGTGGGACCCACCCCACCCATTACTTTGGACCGATCGGCCCTAGGGGGGTATCATTTACCTCACTTTTTCTTTTTTATCCATCAAACAAACAAGAATTCTCTCAAATCCTTCAAGTGTTCATCCAAATTCTTGAGTTTTTAACCAAGATCTTCAAGGTATATACATAATTTGAGGCTTATATCTTGTTTTTAATTTCATAATTCTTGAGAAAAGGAAGTTTTCATGTGAAAAATGGGTGAAAACCCGAGATGAAACCGATTCTCGTGTGATCAAGGGATGTATACATGTTATACAAAGGATCTTGATCCAAGTAAGTAGTTAAAAGTGTTTAGAATGAATTTTTACGGTTGAAATCTTGTCAAATGAGTTTTCCATGTGAAAGACGGGTGAAAACCCGAGATGAAACCGACTCTTGCATGAACAAGAGATGTATACATGTTATACAAAGGATCTTGGTCCAAGAAATGAGTAAAAAGAGTCGAGAACGGATTTTTACGGTCAAAATCGTTGTTTTGAAGTTTTAACCGACACTAGGAAAGAAATGGCTTGATTGTGGGTATAACTTGCTTGGTGTGGTGTTGATGTGCTTGTAAGTGTTGTATCTAGCGGCTAGCAAAGGCTAGAAACCGAGATCCTTGCGATCTAAAGCTAGAAAACACAAGATAGTTCGGTTTTCGTGTGTTTATGAAAAATGGACAGATTTACGTGTGCTTAGAGTCGGGTCACGAAATTTCACAGAGATGATCTACACATGAAAATATGAGATCTGTGAATTTTTGGTAATTTTTGGATAAAAGATGAATATTTGGTGAATTTAATGCTCGGTTTTGGCCAAAAATAGTGAAAAATAGCAAAACATGATGAAAAATTCCGGAAAATTTAAGATAATCTTTTTATAACATATAAAAGTCACCCACAAAATTTGAGCTCAGTTGGAAAAGTCTAAGTAGGCTTTTCGGTGAAACGAGTTCTAGGGCTTTCTAGCTCGGTTTTGGGTGAAAATGGCTTGAAAAATAAGTTTTAAATTCTGGAAAAATTCCAGAAAGTTATGAGGATGATAAAGATCATCCCAGAAAAATTTGGGATTTTTCTAAAGTGTTTTGGTATTTTTGATATATTTAGTGTTTTAACAAGATTTAAAAATAGATAAATAAATGTAAATGTAGGAAAATAAATCTGGGAAAATTCCAGAAAGTTATGAGGATGATAAAGATCATCCCAGAAAAACTTGGGATTTTTCTAAAGTGTTTTGGTATTTTTGATATATTTAGTATTTTAATAAGATTTAAAAATAGATAAATAAATATAAATATAAGAAAATAAATCTGGAAAATTTTTACAAAATTCCTTTCTGTCAAATTAAGTTTTGTGCAAAATTTCAAGACCCGAGACTAATCGGGTAATTATTTGTGCTAAAAAGAACATAAAAACAAGTTTTTAAAGCTTAAAACGTGTAAACCAGCAAAGTTCGCATAAGCGAGCTGACTGGTACATGAAAACTCTAAAAATAGACTATTTCATAAATCTAAGTAAATTAAGTAAAAATAAATCATCCGAAAATAATCCGGATGATTTGGGTAATTTTACCCGATTTTACCGTTTCCGGCACCGAAATACCGGAAACGGGCCCCGCGGCCAAACGGGGTGTCAAACCGAGCTATAATTTCATCACCTTAACTAAATTGACTGTCAAACTCTAAGCAATGTCAATCTGAGTCCTTAGAAGTGTCACGGGGTTAACATTGTCCCCGAATCGAGTACAGTACTGGGTTAACAATGTTCCCAGATGTACCGATTGATATGTATTTAAGTTATGGGAATTATATAGTAACGACTAGATATTATATTACAGATCCAGGCACGTAGCTGTTCCTTATATTACTCACCGACTCACAAAAAGGTGAGTTTTCACGAGCCCCTTTTAATGAATTGTTTTAATTATATTTTCCCGGGGCGGAAAACATGTCTTATTTAAAGTATTTAAGTACATACCGATCGTATGGAAATACTTGTACATTTATATATATATGGACTGATGCATAGAATATATAAAATGTTTATAATGTGTTATTGTTCTGGGGTAACATAGTTCCCAGGGGATTATATTGTTCTGGGGTAACATAGTTCCCAGGGGTTATATTGTTCTGGGGTAACATAGTTCCCAGGGGTTATTATTGTTCTGGGGTAACATAGTTCCCAGGGGTTATTATTGTTCTGGGGTAACATAGTTCCCAGGGGTTATTGTTGTTCTGGGGTAACATAGTTCCCAGGGGTTATTATTGTTCTGGGGTAACATAGTTCCCAGGTGTTATTATTGTTCTGGGGTAACATAGTTCCCAGGGGTATTTATTGTTCTGGGGTAACATAGTTCCCAGGGGTTATTATTGTTCTGGGGTAACATAGTTCCCAGAAAGTTACTGGAAATGTTCTGGGATAACATAGTTCCCAGCTTGATTATATGGTTAATAAATGATTATTAAAAAATGATTTGTCAGTGTTTATTTAAATTAGTGAAACTCACCAATTATTCGTAGTTGACCCGTTTTCTTTACATGTTTTCTAGGTATGCCCAAGTTGGAATGATTGATATGTGCTTAACTATCTGTGCTACCTGTTGGAAGCTTGCTGCTCTATGTTTTGTAATGAATTTATTAATGTTTTATTGGTAATATATGTGTGTAACACCTAGACAGTAACACAACTCGCAACAATGTAATATGTTATAAATTAATGTAGTGGTATTTTCTTTATAAGCAATGCTGTTGATATCAGATGTGTCTGTTTCATCCCGTGTACGTTTCCGCTGCGGTTACGGGGTGTTACATTATTGTACGGGAATCGTACGGTAATGTATTAAAATGGTAATTGTCTGAGTTGTTAATATTGAAAGGTCCCACAATAGTGTTCTGGGTTAACAGTGTCCCCAGAGGTTATTGGAAGTGTTCTGGGTTAACAGTGTCCCCAGAGGTTATTGGAAGTGTTCTGGGTTAACAGTGTCCCCAGAGGTTAGTGGAAGTGTTCTGGGTTAACAGTGTCCCCAGAGGTTATTGGAAGTGTTCTGGGTCAACAATGTCCCCAGAGGTTATTAAATGTGTTTATGGGTTAACAGTGTCCCCAGATAATATTATATTATGATATGGATTTATCATGGTTTACTAAAATTGTGAAACTCACCAACTATTCGTAGTTGACCCGTTTTCTCACATGCTTTTCAGGCACAACTAAGATAAAGTGAGTGATTACGTGCTATGTGCTTGATGTGTGTAAGGTTTGCGTGCTGGACGTTAGGATACATTATAACAGATAGAATTATGAACCGTATTGTATGATGTGTGTATCACCTAGACGGTAATGAAAGATGAGATAATGTAATTTTGAAGTATATTAATGCATTCGGTTTTCTTTATAAACAATGTGGTTGATATCAGAGGTGTCTGTCGCATCCCGTTTACGTTTCCGCTGCGGTTACGGGGTGTTAAAGAACTTGGTATCAGAGCCATTGGTTATAATAGAATTAGGATGTCTTTAAAAGATATCTAAAATGTAACCAGTAGCTCAAGTATTATAGGATCTGAATATCAACTAATAATTTATAGTGACGAGGTCTGGATGAACTTGGATGGACAAGTGAGTTATTATGGTCCGGAACATAATAACAGACTTGTCCGCACGAGGGAATTCAGGGGAAGTCACGGGGTACATTAATAGGTAAAAATGGCAACATATGTGTAAAGTATATAATATTATTTATACGTGCTAATATGTATATATATATATATATATATGTACATATCTTGTGGGTACATGTATTGAGAAATGGGACCCGGATAAGGAACCGGGGAAGGAAATAATATAAAGTACCGAGGATGCCGAAATTTCTAGAGCATCGGTTGATGATAAGTCTGACTTATCGGGCCATAGTTATGATAGTACCAAGTTAGATCTCCCGTTTGACATTAACCAGAAATATCTAGTAACCGTCACTCCCAACCAAAATTGACGAATCCCTTACCCTACCAACATTGGTACCGTATATCCTAATAACCCCAGATGTTCACCCGAACCGTCGACCCTCACGTACGAACGGATCCGTACCTGAACCCATTCTTATTTCATTAAAGTAAAGGAGTAAATAAATAAAATAAAATAAAATAATATATTGAAATATATATATATGTATTGCTCACTCACAAACATATGAGACGGACCAACTTCAGATCGAGAATTACCGATTTTAGCAAACCTAGAACGCCTGAGGACATTGACTGAGCGAGTGTAGAGTTTCCCATAATAGTAATTAATAATATTTGAAGGCAACCCATGTTGCGCAATTACCTTGAACCTTGCAACTCCCTATGTTATCCTTACATCCGTTAGATGTTTACACCCATGTATGCTTGAATAGAATGATTACCTATACACAAAGAAGTGTTGGAATCATTATAGCATAGTTGGTTGTTCGTTCGTAGGAGGTATACTGTGTATGCCGGATATACGAATAAACACGGATATTATAACTCCGTGGTATGAAATCGTTTGGTGCTCACGGTGAGCATGTATCGGTTATGCTGATATGCAGAAGGATATTGAAATCAAGTATATTAAACGATAATCTTTGTTGAGAAAAATCTATATGTCAGTTGGTGACAAGGGTTATGAAGCATATTTAAACATTAACCGACGTCAGGTTAAGTCCGTATGTTATTATATTTATGGGACATATATATGCTAGATGCCGGTATGTGTAATATATATGATAATATTTGGTGTGTATGTGTACCTGTTGTTATGATTGAGCTGGCAACGAGCTATACGGTGAGATTAGTATTGATTACTACGTACGGGATGAGTACGGCAGAATGACATAAAAAGAGTAACTCCAATGATGGAGATTGATATGATTCAGTTGATTGCTCAAAGATAGCAGATGATGATACCGAACGTCGTATCACAGATCACTGCTAGTGTTGATGCAAATGTGATCACAGAATTATAGATCGAGCAATCACATGATTATGAATATTTCAATTCTTAGTGTTATTACTAAGAGTGTTAATGTCCCACCAAATACTATTATGACTACAAGTATTAGTTATAAACTAAACATGAATGGTAGTCGTAATGAATTAGATCCGGTATGAAGGACGTGTTTATTGGTTGTGTTAAGGGGATTATTAATGGTTTACTGTTGGTAAAGGGAGGAATAGATTAGCGAGTGGATAGAAAAGATCGAAATGGTTAAGGATATTGGTAAGAGTCTAGAACATTGTGTAGTGAAATATGCTACAGATATGTTAGGAGATTATGTTGTATCGTGATGGAACACGATGGTACAAAATTATAGTTAGAAAATTTTTGTTCAGATAATATGGTCAGGATTTAAAATTCTTGTGCTAGAGCACTTTTATTCGAGTAATTGAGTTCAGAGATTTGAAACTGAGTTATGAAAGATAGAAATGTTGTGTGCTGATCACTTAGAACGCGCTAATCGTTTAAAGGAATTGTCATGTCTGGTAACATGGCTAATTACTCCTGAAACTAAGCGAAGTAAGCGCAATATTGGGGACTAACTCCATCGATAAGGAGTATAGTCAATCCTGTAAAATATACAACCCTTGGAAGGGTTGTGTCACAAGCCAGCATTGATATATTTGACTCTATGAGAAGTGGACTGGAAGGACGTTAGGGGAGACGTTGAGTGTTACAGAAGAGAAGTGATAAAGGCATAGTGCAAGATAGGTCTTTGAATAAGTAGGTATGTCCTACAACCCAGAATTATACTGAGACTAGTTCTGGTGTGAAACATGAACCGCATGAAGGGTCCTTCCCTAAATGTGGAAAATATGGTTATCGGCAGGAAGAAGAATGTCGAGTGATAGTAGGCCACATGTGTGGTAAAGATGGACGTAATGCCCTAATTGTAGAACCAATTGAAGCCAGGTGAACCGACAACCCCAACCCATTCGTGTACAACCACTCCGAACCCAACAACTTCAATAACAATCCATCCGAAGAAATCAAATTATGCCAAACAGTTGTACTTGCTATGAATGTGGCAGTACAGAACGTTTCAAGAGAGATTGCCCAAAGTTGAACTAAGGTGTTGTGGAAGATGAACCTCATGACAAGCATCAACCTCTGATCAAGCAAGGAACCGTGCTTTTGTGAGTAATTCAAATAAAGCACGTCATGGTCCAAAAGGGGTATTAAGTACGTCGTAGTTTTAAATCAATTGGCTTCAGTGATACTTTTACGGTCGTCGATAGAAGTTAGTTCCTGCTAACCTCCTACCCTTTGGAAAGATACCGATTAGTGAAACTATAGAACCGTATACTGTAGATTTGCTAACGGCAAATCCCTAAGGGTTAACTAAATGGTTCGGAATTGTCCTATTATCCTGAACGATTAACCTTTCTTTATTGACCTACGACCCGTAAAGTTAAGAAGTTGTGACGTGATAGTTAACATGGATTGGCTAACTCAACATGAAGCTGAAATCAAATATGAAAAGAAGATGATTAGAAGGAGAAACACATATATATAGAAATATATATGTGTTGGGTACAGAGAAATATATAACATACAGAGAAAAGTGTACGGTATTATGTTACCACTCTAATCTCACCTTGAGGTGTTATAATATTTACGACAAGAAGACGTGGTATACTTAACAAACGCGATTGCCAAAGTATTTAAAAGAAAACATAAAGAAGATATCCCGATGGTACGCGAATTCCACAAGTTTTCCCAGAAAAACTTCCTGGATTACCGCCAAACCGACAGGTCGAATTCAGAATCGAATTAATGTCTCAAGCTGGCCCTGTTGCTAAAGCACCCTACCGAATTGCACCGTCCGAGATGCATGAATTATCCAATCAGTTACAAGAACTGTTGGATAAGACTTTATACGACCCAGTTAGTCACCATGGGGTGCACCAGTTTTAATTGGGAAATGAAGGACGGAAGTGTTAGGATATGTGTTGATTAGGGAGAATTGAATAAAGTGACGATCAAGAATAGGTATTCACTTCTTCGAAGTAAATGATCCGTTAAACCAACTGCAGAGGGCGATTTGTTTTTAGAAAATTGGTCTTAGATATAGTTATCGCCATATGAAAAATCCGAGAGGAGGACGTTGCAACAACAGCGTTTCGGACTCACTACGGCCATTTTGAATTCTTAGTTATGCCTTTCGGGTTAACAAATGTGCAGGCAGTATTCATAGAACTCATGAATCGAGTCTGTAAACTTTATTTTGACAAATTTTTCATGGCATTCATTGATAATGTTTTGATATATTTGCAACGTAAGGAAGAGCACGATCGACGGTTAAGGAAAATTGTGGAAGTGTTAAAGCAAGATGAGCTATACGCGAAGTTTTCGAAATGTGATTTTGAATAAAGAAGGCATAATCCCTTGGTCATGTTGTAAAGCAACAAGGATTACGCAAAGATCCAAATAAGATAGAAACCGTTAAAATTGTGCCAAGCGCCGATTTTAAGTCTCCCCGATGGAGACGATGGTTTTGTCGCGTACTGTGACGCGTCGCGTAGAGGGTTAGGATGCGTGTTGACGCAGTATAATAAGGTCATAGCCTATACTTCCCGACAGTTAAAAATACACGAGTAAGATTTCACTACTCACGAATTAGAACTGGGAGCGGTTATCTTCGCACTTAAAATGTGGAGAAATTATCTCTACGATACGAAGTGCACCATCTTCACCGATCATAAAAGTTTGCAGCACATATTTGATTAGAAGGAACTGAATATGAGGCAACGAAGATGGGTCGAGTTGTTAAGCGATTATGACTGTGACATCCGTTATCACCCTGGCAAGGCTAACGTCGTAGCCGATGCCTTGAGTAAGAAAGATCGGGTTAAGCCATTGCGAGTGCAAGTGCTGGGGATGATAGTCCAGTCGAACCTTCGAACCTGATTCGAGTCGCTCAACGTGAGGCGTTGAAAGAGGAACAATTGGAAAAGAAGGAACCTTACGACAATGAGGAGAATTTCGAACAGCGCGTGGACCTAAATCCTCTACTTCAAAAATCGGGTTTGGATCCCGACCCTCCATGACCTTCGTGAATTAATCATTGACGAAGTGCATAGATCGAAATAATCCATACATCCGGATCGGATTTGACTATTGATGATACGGATATATGAAAGGATTTTTATTAATGGCCGAGTTTGGAGAAAGATATGGTTACGTGTGTTGGTGAATATTGAGTTATGCCAGAGATAAGGCTGCACACCGAAAACCCTAGGGAACGCCACGACGACAGAAAATTCGCCAATGATAGTGGGAATAAATTACAATGAATTCTTGCCCAAATTCCTGATGGTGAAATGGTATCTCGTCGTGGAGTACCATTTTCAATGATCTCAGATCAAAATAGTCATCCTACTTCCATTATTGGAAGGCGGGGAAGGAAGCATCGAGAGCTTGAAGCTTTCTATGGGTGAAGTAATTATCACCAATTTGTAAATTGAAAATGGGCGTCAATCAAGCCATAAGATTTGAATTGATTCGAGAAACAACCAATCGGATTTATAATATTTAAGATGAGTTGAAAGCATCGCGAGATTGGCAAAGGATTTATGCCAACATTCATAGGAAACCATTGTCATTGGAAAGAGGTGACAAGGCATTTTTAAAGGCATCACCTTTGAAAGGTGATATGAGGTTTGCCAAAACCGAAAATAGCTCCTTAATATATTGGGCCTCATGATATTATCTCCATGATTGGTCACTTAGTTTATTGATTAAAGTATTCTAGGGGCTAAGTACTATACGTGATATTTTGCCATGTATACGGATTGAAAAGTGCCTAAGCGATGAGGCAACGAAAGTACTAGTAATAGAGGTACTCATAGAAGACATGTTTGATATCATAACTAATTCCGTAGAGATAGTAGACGAGAAAACTAAACAGTTTGGACATACCAAGCGTTATTAACTAAGATTAAGTGGAAATTCACAGCGAGGACCAGATTATACTTGGTAACGCGAGGGTGAATTCTGAAGGAAAAACCCCCCACCTTTCTCTCGAAAGGAGATAGTGGGCGTGTAAAATTTCGAGGACGAAATTTCTTAACGGGGGGAGAATGTAACGATTCCGACGAAAACAGGTATACCCTAACCGGTAGACGTTAGTTACGTCATATGTAATGTCGGGTACAAGAGTTACCATGGTAATTATACGAGAATACATGGTTCATTGTATTGATTGTACGTGAATATATAATTCACCGTATTGAATATGCGATCAAACGATCGATAGTTATTGAAACCCGAATGAATCGAGGGTTCAATTATAGACGAGATATATGATATTTAGTGATGTTACGAAGTATTAAAGCTTCGGGATAAGTGGATTAAAGCACAGAAAAAGGATTTCGATTTAATAGTACGTCGGTACGTTAAACGAAACCTTTAATACCAAACCGAGCAAGAGACGATCGATCAAGCCGAAAAAGATGCGTAATAACTAATAATATGACGTTTTAAGTTAATAAATGTCATGGATTAAGTTTTTAAATCGGTTTTATATAAATTTCAATTTTTAGACCAAAAACGACCGTTTTAGCCTCGTTTTAAGCCGAATTAAACATTTAACCGAGAAACGAACTGAACCAGATTATCCAAAACATTATCCAGATTTCGGAAATCCAAGTTTGTGGCCAAGAATGAACTTGTGGGTCCCACCCCACCCCATTAACATTTCCGATCGGCCTCCATGTCCCTTATTTTCTTTTTTTTCTTTTTTCAATCAACTCTCTCAAAGATTCATCAATCCTCTCAAGATCATGATCCAAAACCCGAGATAATTAGCAAGAAAACAAGGTAAAGAATCGAGTTAATCACGTTTCCATCTTCGTTTCTTGAGTTTGTTTGCAAGAAAATGAGGTTTCAAAGATGAAAACCGATTCTTGCATGATCAAGTGATGTATACGGGTTATACAAGGGATCTTGGTCCAAGAAATGAGTTAAACGAATCAAAAACGAATTTTTACGGATAAATCTTTGTTTTTAGTATCATAACCGTAACCATGAAAGAAATGGCTTGATCGTGAGTGTAACTTGCTTGGTATTGTGGTATGTTGTTTGTGGGCTCTGTATTTAGTGGTAGATAAGGCGGAAAGACGAGTTTGTAGCTCGTAGTGGCGGAAAACGAAAGGTATATTCGGTTATGTTCGGTTTTGGTAAATTTGGACAGATTGTTGATG
>NW_027503556.1:0-34388 GCF_021521415.1 Bidens hawaiensis
AACTTACCAAACCTGTTACTGGTTTGGACAGTATGATTTTCCTTTAATTGGACCCCCTTAGCCATGGAAGTTGTAGGTTTACCCACAGGATAATTATTGTCTTGTTCTTGAGCGGATGGTTTATTTCTAGTTTGTGGCACAGCAGGTTTAACCACCGGTCGGTAGACAAGATTATGTTTCTTGATTTGCGTATTAACTTTTTTCTTTCCCTTCACCCTCTGGAAACCATCATCATTAGTGACTTTCGTTTGTTCGTCATTTAACTTTCTATCGTGAACTTGTTTCGGGCACTGGGCGTTCGAATGGCCAAACACCTCACATAAAGAACATCTGGGGGGCTCCCAATCATATTCAACTTTAATCTCCGAGATCTTATTTGTCTCCCCCCACGTATCCGGAACAGCAACAACAAGCTTCCTTTTAATCTCCTGATTTGCATGGAGCTCAACCTGTACTCTAGCAAAACTACTTCTTCCCCACGATTCCTTACACATATTAGCAGTATAAGAGTCCATACTTATCGGATCCCCAATTCTTGACGCGAGCATACTTAGACCCTCCTCAGTAAAGGCACCCAGGGGAATGTTATGTAATTTGACCCAAACCGGAACAGACCGTACATCCTCCTTCTCCAAATCTGACTCCATAGTCCAAATTTGGAGAATAATGGGAACATTCCTAATCATCCAAGGACCATCCTCAATCAACTTCATCATCCCAGCTTCCGTATGGAACTTGAAAAAGAAAAACCCTTTCGCATTCATCATTAGTCTCGTAAGCCCATATTTGTTCCAATTTTTCTTAGCAAAATCCTCAACAACCGGAAAAGGGAGTCTATTACCCAAAAAATAGCCAAACAAAGTATTATTAAACCTCTCTTTAACTTTCTTGACAGAATCAACCGGTATAACCACATCAACTCCATCCATCGTTGATTCAACATTTACTTTTCTTAAAGTTGCCTTCGATGTTTTGTTTTCAAGTTGAACAACACTCATGTAGGAAGGCTTTGAATTTTCCATATGTTTTTCCTTCCCTACATCCCTCTGAATATTAGACGATTCAGCTCCAACCACCTTATTTTCGTTCGGAACAAAAGCTGAACAACCCTTATCTTGTTGACTCTTTAGCGAACCTGATCCAATACCCTTGTTATCGCTCAAGCAACCACTATCTTTGTTCCCCACGGCTGAACAACCACCAACATTATGGATAACGTCATTTAACGGAGCAGTGAATGTAGTGTTTGCAGCAAACGAACCAAAAGAACCCGTAACATTAGGGTTTCCCGAAGAACCAGTTTTCAGAACCCCCCTACGAGGGGGAGCCCCATCAATGTTCGTTACCCGATTCGCTGGAAACCCATGTATAACCTGATCAACAGAACCAATGCCACCCTTATTCTCCATGCAACCCCAATAAAAATCCAGCCAAGATACCCCAAAATCAATATCAAGATCAAGATCAATAAATAAGGAAACACGAATCAGCCAAGATCAAACCAAATCAAGAACAATATCTCACTCACAATAAACCAAATCAGCCAAGAACAAGATCAAAACCAAGATTCGGCCAAACCAAGATCAAGATCAAGATCAAGAACAAGGTCCGCCAAAAACAAGATCAAGATCAAGATCAAGAGCAAGATTCAGCCAAGAACAAGATCTCACGTAACAGCCAAGAACGAAGAAACCAAGAACAAGATCAAGAACCAATAACAAGAACCTTAATCCAGCCGAATCCAAGAAACCCAAGCCAGCCGAATCCAAGGAACCAAGAGGAGAATGGAACCTTAATCCAAATCTGCCCAAAGATCCAAGATCTAACAACCCCAAGAACGAACAAGATCAAGAAACAAGAAACAACCCTAACCTTGAAAACCACAAGATCCTTAATCAATTAATAGGGTGTTATCGATCTAACTAAACTATAACAATAGCCGTGATCAATAACAAACCTACTAAGCAATCAGAACCAAGGATTGGAACAAGATTAGAGCAACAAAAAAACCCAAGGAAAGCCAAAAACCCTATGCGGCCGATCGCATAGGGTTAGACACCAAAATCTTAAGATTGCAAGTTCAACAGCCGAAGCGGAGTATGTGGCGGCCTCGAGTTGATGTTCACAGGTTCTCTGGATCCAGTAGCATCTGCGTGATTACGGTTAGCAGTTTCTTACTACTCCTATCTATATTGACAATTCGGCCGCTATATCTATCACCAAAAATCCGGTTCAACATTCGAAAACCAAACACATTGAAATCCGTTATCACTTTATACGTGATTGCTTTGAAAAGAAATTAATTAATATTGAAAAAATACATATGGATTTTAAAAAGGCTGACCTTTATACCAAGGCATTTGATAAAACACGTTTTCAATACTTGCTGGGTATAAATGGTTAAAACGATTAGCGGATATTCAACAGCTCGGTTGAATCATTTTCTTTTCGTTTTTCTTATTTTCCTTTATTTGTAGTTTTTAGAGGGGAGAATATAAAAATCCAAAAAGATTGTGATTTTCAGTTTGTACAGAAATATTAGAAACTCCAAAAACATTCAAATATCATAAAATTATAAAAACATGAAAAATGCTCCTCAAAATGAGTTTTCGAGCAAAAAGGGAAAGTGATAGTACATTGGTCATTTGATTCTAAGTCCAGTAAAAAGTAAGTAATAAAAGACTGTGTGCTTAATTGCATTGATGTATTGGTAGGTCTTTTGACAAACAAGTACGGACTAGTAAGTGATAAAAACATAAATTACTAAATTCTTAGGGAGATTAGTTCTACAAAAGGTCTTGATAATGATGGCAGAAATGTAATAATCCGGTCATACTCAAGCCTTCTAATCAATTTGAATACAATTTTAAGAAAAAGAATCTAGTCGGTGGTTAACGCTTCAACGATGTATGGTCTTATGGCCTTAAATCCTGTATTGATGGAATGCTTTAAGGTTCCTGACACCATTGGGTCTTTATGCGGTTTTACATCTGGTATTCATTTTGATGAATATTAAAAATGCTTGTAAAAGCGAACCCGTAGTATAACTGCTTAAGTCTCTAAACTTGATCGCAAAACGTACTTCATGTACAAAATGAATTATAGACTTGATCAAACCAGGCTGTGAGTCATACATTGTCCCCTTGCTTGTGTCTTATAACCATTAAGAAACAGACCACAAGGGAAACAATGTCCGTAAACCGACAGATGAAATCGTGCATACTCATCCATGAGAACGGACCTTAAGGTACTGCTTGATAACGAGGGTATATCTTGTAGTGGGGATTACGGACTATGATTTCTGAAATATAATCATTTTACATCAAATTGGTTCTAAGGTTTAAGTCAAGTTGTGGTGATTTGGAGAAAATCAAATTACGCTTGAATCAAGATTTGAACTAATTCTTTTGATATTTGTGCTTAATCGAACCAATTAAAAATATCACCGAATGTTTTGATAAATTTGTTCAAACATTTAAGTGGACAAACAATACCAATAATCGACTTAACACCGGGCATAATAAAAGCTGAAAATAAAACTGTGACAGACGGAAATTTTGATCAATATGATTCCCTACTCAAACTCACAAAAATATGTACTGCTTTGTTAGACATTAGTTTGCTTTACTACTTTACATTTACTGCTTTTTATTTTGGTATTAAAAATTTCAAAATTCAAAAATATTTTGGCTTTTGCTACTTTATTTTTGATTTACCGAGCTAGCGAATAATTCTAAACAAAAAGAAAAGGTTTGTTACTCCAAAATTTAAGTTATTCGTTCTTAACGTATTTTCAAGTGGTATTAGTTGTTTTTAATGTAAAAATCCGCTTAATTTAAACATTACCGATCTTTGATTGATCGGGTGTATTTTAATGTATAAAATTAAACCCTAATTGGATTTAATTGATTATTTAATTGTTTGATTAAAACCCTAATTGGTTTTAATAAATATTTAATTCCTTAATGAGATTGTACCTCATTCGTTAAGGATATTTGGTGATTCGTTAACATTGTTCTAACGAATATAAAGCCTTTCGTTATTTAAACATAACGAATGAGATACTCATTCGTTATAATGACATTCGCTTCCGTTGTGCATAACGAATGGAAGACATTCGCTTAAACTATTAACGAATGGAATGATTTTAATGTATCATTCGTTAAGATATTAACGAATGACTCTAATATTAGTTATAAAGATAACGAATGGAAGAGTTAATGTATTATTTGTTAAAAGTTTAACGAATGAAAATCTTATTCGTTTAAAATCTTGAACGAATCAGGTTGATAATTTAACGAATGAGGCCATTGTTAGTTCAAATTTGAACGAATGACCTCGATGAGCGTGAAATTATTGGGGTTTATAATCCCAATGTTAGACGAATGACCTTTCATTCGCCATATCGTATTTCATCACCTACACAAAACAAACTCTTGCAAATTTTTTTCAGAATCCTATACTTGCTTGTTAGCTTAATTGATTAACACATTCGTGTTCAACAGGTAATGGTGAGTACAACCATATGAGATTCATGGAGTTTCATCGGAGTTTTAAGGGTTAGCATATCAATTTGTAAATTGAATATTGACCGAATCGTTAAACTGCTCATAATACTCATACTTGAATCAAAATTAGAATGGATGATCATTGTTTAGTACATTAAACAGGTTTCCGACTATTATGATTGAGGTTAATTGTAACTATTCCCGTGAAATCAAAGGTTTCATAGAAGACATGCATCGTTTTTTACTGTAAAAAGTCAAAATTAATTTGATTTTTGACCTCTGATAAGTCAATTGTGTAATTAACTCAGATTCGTTGTTTATATCATGAATGACTTATCAGATTCGTTAGTCGTATAACGAATGGTCATTTCAAATTCGTTAATAGTTAATGAATGTCTATCTTATTCGCTAAGATAGCGAATAGATAGTCACACGGTAATAATCAGTGATTCGTAAGGATGACGAATGGGTTACCATATAAGTATAATTTGTTATTTGTAATGAATGTGCTTCATTAATAGTATAACGAATGTCTCATTAGTATAGTATAACGAATGAGATTCTCATTCGTTAATAAGTATGCGAACAGTTTACTAATTGTTTCATTATTGTTTAAACAGAAATGGCTGATGAGATTCTTCAAAACCCAGTTCCCAAGCAAAATCTAGAGGATAATCCTGAGCAACAACATGAGGATCAAGCTGAACCTGAACAACGTCCAGTGTTACTATCGTGGAAAAAAAGCCATTACATTTGTGCTTTTCTGGAGACAAACTTTGAAGATTCACCGATTTTTGGAGGCATGATCAGTTTCTTAATACGCTCCAGGATATACAAGGCCATATCTACACAGACTATGGTTTATCAAGGCATTATTCGAGCCTTTTGGATACCGCTAGATTTAATGATGCCGAGAATCAGATTGAAGCGGTTATTCAGGATAAACGAGTGGTGATTGATATTGGAGTTATTAGAGACTCGTTGGGCTTTCGTGATACTGTAAACGATAGATGCGAGTTCGATAAGGGTTAATACGTGGGTTGTTTGGACGGGTAAGGTATAATGGTGATTTGGGTAAATCAATGTACAACAAAGCAAACTTGTGCGAACAATACAAGTATTTGCTTCACGTGTTGATACATATTCTAGGTGGACGCAAAGGAGGGTTTGATGAATGTCGTGTGATGCTACAATCTGCGTCCGTTGCCTTAGTGTTGAATAAACCATTCAATTTCTCTGAATTGGTTTATTATCACTTGAAGGAGAATCTCACTAGCCGTCACAAGTTCCTTATATACCCCAGATTCTTGCAAATGATAATCAATTATCTCCAGCCTAACTTGATTAAAGATCAAGATGATGTATTGAAGCTTGACCGGATGAATGCGGAGACTATGAAACATTTACGATCTTATCGTGGTCAAAGTCTTCAAGATCGGCCGAGGTTCTAGCGTTTGATTGGCCATCTTGCCAATATCGACTATCAAGAGCCACCTAATGATCGTTGGGCTCACGATGATTCGGATTCTGAGCGCGAAGGTGGTGGTGATGTTGGAAATGGTGGTGATTATGGTGGTGATGGTGGTCCAGGACCACAAGCTGAGCTAACGTATGAGCAGAAACGTAAGCGTAAAGGGAAAGAACCAATGGTAGATAAGGGGAGAAACCGAAGAAACAACGTGTCAGACATGGTTCGGGTATCGAGATACCGATTCAACCGTTTGTGCGATCTACTCCACATGTATCTGTACCGGTATCTATTTCAGCTGCTGTTCCTACTTCTCCGATCTCACAAAGTATTCCGAGATCTCCAACTCCTGCTGTTACTCGATCTCCTACACCTGTTCAGATGTCTATCTTTCCAGTACCTCCATCTATGACATTGATTACTACTTCAAGACCAGATCCAGTATTTGGTGATGTACTTCAAACTGTATTGGCACGTATGCCTACCCCACAGGCGACAACTCCAATTACTTCAGTTACTCCTACCTAGTTGCAAATACTTGAGCATTCGTTCATGGCATTTAACCATCCTCAGGGTCCTATACAACCTGTGCATCCTAATTTCTATGGTATGTCTCCTCAAGATCAGTGATTTCACATGATGAATCTGTTACATCTTCAACAGACACAGATGCAAGCTGACAGAGCTGCCTATGAGCTAGCATAGAGGAATATGTATCGGCATATTCAGTTTATTCAGCATGACAACAGGGAGTTAAAAGCCCTTGTTGCTGCTCAGGGGGAGAGGATTGATAGAGCTGATGAGATCATTCTCCAACTCATGTGCAAAGAAGATGAGCTGAAAAGATTGAGGACTGATGAGTAGGATCCGGATGCGGGAGGTCTTGGCGATCAGCAACAGGGTGGTGGTACACAGTCGGCTGGTAATGTTGGTAGTACACCAGTGTCAAGTGAACAAGCTGGTGGTACAAGTGTGGGTGGTGGTAGTGAGGGTGAAGGTAATTAGTTGCAGATTGTGCTGTACAAGGATTACACGAGAGCTAAACCGATTGACGTTGTACCGGCAAATATGATTTTGTTTGTTGGTATGGACGGTATTGTGTATAGCATGGTGAATGCGGATGAGATCGAAGAAGGCGAGTTTGTGGATCATTCATTGACTAAAGAGCAAATAGCCTTGATTCTGGATCTTAATAATGAGGAGGTTGAGGAACTTGAGAAGACTGTGGAGGTTAATATTGAGTTTGAGGAAAGTGTGAATCCAGTCATTCCACACGAGAATGTGCCTGAGTATGAAGAAGTAGAGGTAGAAGACGTGACTACTGAGGTGTATCCTGATCTTTATTCTGACAACAACAACGACTCGGGTATTCCATTCTTTACTGCAGAACACTTTGATTCAGCAGAACGACGTTTATGAGAAGAAATCAAGAAGTGGAATAAGGCAGCAGAGACAAGTCACCTAACTGCTAAAGAAAGGAAACAAAAACGTGCTTTGGAGGGTATGTTTGAGCATGACGTGAAGAGAATGAACAAGATGATCGAGGCCTTTCGTTATCATGAACAGGAGGAAGTCAAATTATCCAAGGCTCGAGCATCTGCATACCAGATGAAGAAATACAAGCCTGTTAAAGATGTGAAAGGTGATTTGATAGCTTGGCGGTATGATTCTGAGCTTAAAGTATATATCGTGAAGTGGGAACATGGTATGTATTATTTCAAACGCCCACACGATATTCTATCTATGCCAAGGTGGGATGTTAGAACACTAGCCAACAGACCGTTCGTGAATCGAGGAAAGGATGTCTGGGCTGAGTGGTTCTATGCTCATTTATTACATGAAACCCGTTATGGTTTCAAGTTCTTCAAGCCTCAAGTGCCAACTCATAAGTATATTGACGAGATTGATCCGCGCACTAGCTGGAGGAAGATGATCTTACTAGTAAAACCGCCAAAGACGATGAAGAGGGCACCGATGAAGACATTCCCTCAGAGACTGTTCACTACGTTCAACCGTTGGTACTACGATAACCAGACGGGTGAAGCGGTTATTGTTTTGGGCACCGGGTCGAACACGAAGATAATTCGTGTGATTTATCCAATGTGGCTTGTTAACTTATCTGAGTCTGACAACGATGCGTTATTTCATAGTCAAATCAGATGTGCTAACGTAAGCGACTATGAGCGTCCAATGCAGTTTCAGAAGGTTGTTCGTGTCTGTTATGCATTCAAGATTCATAGCTGCAACGACTGGAAGACAAAGATGTTCCAGAGATAAAGAATAAAGAGCTCGAGACGAGGGGGACTTTGTTGATACACGTTTCGGTCATCTCGGTCTTTATTAGTTTATTATTATATTATGTTTTAATGTGAAGGGCATTTTGGTAATTATATAAGCCCATTCGCTCTATTGTAAGTTACATTCGTTACCCCTTAACGAATGTAACACATTCGTATTAATTGTAAGCTCATTCGTTAACCTTGATTAACGAATGAGATAACGAATGAGGGCTATTCGCTATGATTAAATGTATTAACAAATGAGGGTGTTCATTCGTAGGACTTAAAGTAACGAATGACACATTCGTTAAGTGGTAACTTAACGAATAACTTAACAAATGTGGTCATCTCCTATATATACCCTGTAAGATTATTCGTTAAAGTAACAGTTCTATTATTATCTCTTTTAGTGTCGTTACTCTGCCCAAATATTCTCTCAATACACATAGTACACACAATTAACGTAATCTTCCTAATCGTATACCTAATCAACGAATAACCCGATGTCATCACAGATCTAGATCCGGTTAAGGCTCTCTCAATACTCATAATATTTATAAGGTTTATATAAATATTTAATTTCAAGTATATAAGAATATATCGCCAATGTGTCGTGAACATTTAGCTTTCAGTAATGTCACACGTGAATTATACGAATACAAACAAGGTGGGTGAAAAACTGGCATAATCCAGCCCGCAAGATAATAATTAGAATCTAATCGTCCTTATGTGTTTAGGACGACACAAGAACCAGACTTAACTAATTCTCTTGGTGAGTAGACTAAAATTATCAGGTGAGTTCACTACCCCCTTTTTTCACACTTTTTACAGCTTTTATAAGAACCGGGAAGGGGACATACTAAAAACCGTTTTTATGAAATCACAAGACCATTTCATGCTAGAAACATAGTGTAACTATGCTTTATGCAATACTACTAAAGTTTTATACAAACACAAGATTTGCGCCACAAGATGCAACAAGACCACAAGATTTACGCCACAAGATGTCTTGGTTTAACAAGACCACAAGAATCGAACCACAGGATGTCTTGGGTTTAACATGACCACCAGAATCGCGCCACAAGATGTCATAGATTTAACAAGACCATAAGAGTTGCGCCACAAGATTTCTTGATTTAACAAGACCACAAGAATATTTTAGCCACAAGATGGGAAACCAAAATGTCTTGGTTTCGTTAATCATATTTTCTTTTTGCGACCTTGCAAAGGATGACCGTTAGTTGTCCTACTTATTCATCGAAGTTTTACACAAGAACTTATAAGTAAACTATTGCTTAGTTATACACCAGATTTAGAAAAACTATTGCATTAGTTGTTTGTACATACAAGATTCATAAGAAAATGCTACTTAAAAGGTCACAAGAAACTAATTAATTTCGTGTCGATTTAGAAAACACTTTGAATAGTTATTTTTACATACGAGATTCACAAGAAAACTAATTCTATATAGAAACTGAACTCACCAACCTAGTGTTGACATTGTATAGTATGTTTTTCAGGGGAATTAACTAAAGATGGACCGCCGCGTTTTGGGACCAAAGGTTGCACTGTTAGAATGCCACTCATGAAAAGGATTTTGCATGTATTATCTAATGGGAAATATTTTTTGTAGTTGGAAAATCCTATTTTAATGTTTAATGTTTAGAAATAAGTTGTTTTGTAAAAATTTCTACTTATGGCATCCTAATAATATTATGTTTTCGATAATCATATGCTTACGATGTACATGGCGTCACCCGTCTATGCTTTTTCCTTGGAGAGGTGTGACATACAGATTGGTACCAAAGTCGTGACTATAAGATAGGTGGTTAGATGTAACGACCTAGTATAGTTATAGTTATTTTTAGGGCTCCAACTGCATGGATACCCTATGTGCTTTGTGCCTGCATATTTTATATTTTGTCCATATGCTTCAATCATATCTATAGTATTTTGGTTTTCAACAAATTTGGGATGTTTAATTTAATAATTCGTGTATCAATATTATTATTTTTCGCTCTACTTAAAGATGGTTTTACGTTACGGGTATGTAGTAACTAGAATGGGGACACACTTGTTTTCTAAACCCTTATCACCAAGGTTTTAAACCTAAGGATATGCAATGCGTATAAATCCCAAATAACCGTGGGACCTGGTTGCTTATCTGGAGGGTTCGAAAAGGGTGTTGGACCTTATTAGGCCAAAGCATACCACAACAAATGTCTGCGAACGACAACTTTAAACTGTCACACGTGAACATTTTCCTTTGTGAATAGAAAGTGGTTACACTCCTACTCTTAAAAATTGCACACAATTCATGGTGATTCATGCAACATGTGATTCCAAAGACTTAATTGTGTATATTGTGGTTTTGAATTGAAATTTGAAAAGTCATGCTGATACATGAATAGTCAAGCTTCAATTCATTTTCTTTATGGTTTAAGTTGAAAATCCGAGAAGTCATGGTGATAATGAGCGAGTTTAAATTCATTTTCTTTATTTATATATTATTATTATGGTTTGAATTGAAAATTCGAAAAATCATGGTGATACATGAATACTCGAGATGTAAATGTTTGGTATCTTGCCTGATTATTCACTCAACATAACTGACTTTTAGTATGCACGCAGACAAATAGGATGAAGCAACTGGCTTGAAAAGCACACATGGCAGAAGAATAAAGAAGTTGGCATCTGAAGAAAGAAATTATGATGTTTTGTGATGTTTGAACCTTTAAGACATGTTTGAATGTTTGTTTAAATTGAGATTATGTAATGTTTGGTTGAAGTTTGATTAGTGCGCGAAAATTTTTAATTCACCTTGATATTTAGAACTGTGCTTATGAGTAAATCCAATGCCCAAGTAGGGGACCCGAGTCTAGGGCCTTACATAATCCCAATGTCGCATTTATACATGTTGATATACAAAAAAAATTTCATTAGTATAACGTGTCAATATCGACTTTGAGAACTTGATCTATTTTGTTATTTTGGCACCCAAGGTTTCGCTTATCTATTTTGTTATTCTTGAATCCAACGCTTTATCGACTTACTTGGTTATATTTTTTTAGCTCAATGTTTCATCCATATACCTTGTTATTCTCGACCCCAAATGTTTAGTTTTTTTTATTGTGATGTTCATAACCTCAATGTTTTCATTCCTTATTCTTTTTATTTTGTTATCATTTATTTGTCGTGTTATTCAAGAGCTCTGCTCAGTTCATTTTAACTTCAATAACATCATTTATTTCGTTTTAACTTCAATATGTTTGTTTACTTATTTTGACCTCAACTTTTACACGCTATTACCTATCTCAAGAGTTTCGTTTATTTATTTTGTTTGTTTTGACTCCGACAGTTCAATTTCAAAGTTTTCGTATATCTTGATATTCAAAGAGTTTATTTTGCTTATTGTTTATGTCTTAAAACCCCACACAACGGGATGAACCATGTGGTGGACCATGTGATGATCTAAGTAATTACAGGTGCACACGTAATTATCAGAGTCCTCGCATGTAAATCATTGTAAGTACGATTGTGTGCGATAACTTGGAACTATGAATGATTTTTGGGCAACGGTACAAATGCAATATGATAAGGGAATGATTGATATGTCGCTGGTACATCCCATACATAAGTGTCTTTATCATATTTCACATTTGTAGCGTTTCTCGATCGAAGATCTATGTTATTATTTTTATAAATTTGTTAACACTTTTGTCTTACTAAGACAACTCCATAAGGTAGTTTTTCTTTTTATATTTTATTATTAATTTCGGGACGAAATTTTTCAAAAGTTGTGAATATCGTGGCATTCGTCAATTTTCAAACCCGAAACCCGAACTGTTTCAAAATTTCAATAAATTTCTATTCACGTTTATTATTGAAAGTATTGGTTTTCATGTTATTTTATGATTCATATATATATATATGATTTGTTTGTTATGATCATCCTCGCCTAATTCAAGACTCTTGACTCGTTTTGACTACATTCCATCACCTAGACTTGTTTCTTACTTCGTATTGTCATAATGTTCAAATTTTTGGTCATAATTTACCATTTAATTTTGACTAATTATGCATTCAAACCTTGTTTTCAATTCACTTGATTGTGTCAATGGTCAAATTAAAGACTCAAAGAGGCCATTAATACTTAAGACCAACTTCAAATCTCTTGCAACCTCTTCTAGCCATGTGTACCTATAATAGAGCTTATCTTCTTCTCATTTTACATTGCCACAACTCAATTTACGAAAATTCTCTTGTTCTTTTTGCTAATTTGGATTACTATTCAAGTTTGACTTTCAAAAATCAAACTGATCAAGTTTAGGTTTTCTTTTTTTATTCTCGTGTTCAATCCTCGGGTATGTTTGTGTTATTTTCCTACGTGTTCAGGTCGTTTAGAACATGATGCTATGTTAAAGTTAATTTAACATTACTATTAGTTCATCAAAAACGAATTTGACTCGCTTATGCGTTATTCGGTTTTGGTTTAGTTATTTTCTTTTATCGGCATCTAAAAACTATTTCTTTACATCTTACCAACTAAAATATAATATTTTAACCATGCCAAAAATGAACCCAACATAAAGTCAAGTTCGGAGACGAACCACTCGCTTAAACTCGTTTTTACACGTTTTAGGCCCGTTTCGGATTTTTCAAGAAACGAGTTCGACTTATTAACGTGTCTAAGAAATACTGTAACCCGACTCTTCATAAATAATTAAAAACTAACCTACTTTTATATTTTACAATGACAAGACTAAAAGACATTTTTAGTGAAATATATATTTTTTTGCAAAGGCTTAAAAACACTAAACGAGGAACCGAACCCTTCAAGGTCTTACATTTTAAATTATGCTCTTGAATCCTAAATTTAACCCATGAATATTTTCATGATTTCTAGGACCCTATGTCGAACTGAGCTTAACTTATTCACTCGCTCAAACGCTTGTGTTGCTTTTATTCCCTTAAGCTAAACATGTGAGTTTTATAACCACCTTTTGCTTTATAAATATTGGGATGTAGCATGCTACCATGTTTTCTCATTATTTTTATGTTCATTGTTTACAATTTGATTCGCAACTACGTCATGCATGCTAATAATATTTATTTCGTATTGTTTATGATGACTATACGTGTATAATGTGCAATGTGTTTATCGCTTTATGGTTGGTACATCAAACATCGAAGCGGGAGGGTCCAACGGGATGTACTTGCGCTACCTATTCAACTTCGGTTGAAATAAATGGTGGCATCATTATCATTCCCATGGAGGTGGGGCATCATTATCATTCCTCTAGGTTGCGGCGCTATTGTTGGTTTCATTCCATTTACTTATGATTGAATGTATTGCATTCATGACATGTGAATCGACAAACATTTTTATATTATATGTATGACAAATTATGAAATCCCACCAACATACGTGTTGACAAAAATAGATTATTTTAAACGTGTTACATGTTGAATCGATAATGTGCTAAGACGAAGGAAACTAGTCGACCTTAAAATTTATTTAATAAGACATTAGTTGATTATCGATGTACTTGCTTCATTATGAAATAAAATAAATATATTTATTGACATTTTAATAGTGTTACGAGTTTATGAGCAACATTTTTGTGCTATTTATGAAAGTTAACCATAGGGGTGTAGAGGAGGTGACCATGGCTCATCGTGAGCATTTCAGAAAGTTTGAAACTTTGCAGTTTTAGTTCTTGGATTTGGTTAGCTAAGATTTAACGATGAATTAAGGAATATGACTTGAATAAATCTTGTACATATTTTATGATTGACTTGAATTAGCATGAATAACATAAGTAACAAAAACCCATGAATAAATAACAAAAAATTCAAATACTTTATTGATGGAAAAATAATCGGATTATATTGAACAACAAAATGAATTGGGTTCCCAATACGGATATTTGACGGATGTCACAACAGCCTTCTAATCTTACTACTATATTAGAAGAAACCTAACACATGATACCATTGTAGGGTGTCTATAAAGAATGGCAGATAAGTTATTACCATTTATAAACATTAAATAATTAAATAATTAAAATGTTTTTAATATGTTTATTTGTTATCCATTAATACCATATAATTATCTCGTAATTAAGATTTATATAACCTATAGCTTTTATTTAAAATGACTAAAAATAACTGAATTATGTTAATTAATACTTTAAATAGCCGATGAAAAAGAATTTTAGCATAAGACCAATTAATACTTTAAATAGCCGATGAAAAAGAATTTTAGCATAAGACCACAATCGAGATTCATAATTTGTCCATTAATTTTCAACCTTCTTAAAATATTACCAAACATTGTCTCTAAACCAGGTACTCATTATCATCATTTTCATATTTTCTGTTCATATTCATCTACATATTCTGAACTGCTTGTTCTTCCACACATAAAGATTATGTTTTTACCAGATAAACAGCTTAATTGTACATGTTACGTGCTCATTTTTAGCCATATCTTATCGGTAATGTTGTGAACTTATTATAATATTATTTAACTAATAATAAATCTAACACTAAATGATACGTTCAATTGTTAAATCATATTACTATTACCGTCACAACTTTGTATGCCTCCAACTTATTAAAAATACAAAAACATTGGAATTATGTTAATTAAGCCGTTCTTAAAAATACAACATGTGCGATTCATTTAATTATATATAAATAACGTATATTGGACGTTTATTTATAATTTCCTCGCCGTGTGTCACTAACCTAGTTGACTTTAAATAAAATTGACTAAAAGAAAAAAAAGAGAAACAACAATTATACTATATATTAAAACTTGTTGCCAGTGTTTTAAAAACCGGTTCAAACCGGCCGGTTGAACCGGTTTAAACGGCATTTCGCACAGCAGACCGGTATTTTGAGTTCGGTATTTTTGGCCGGTTTGCTAGAACATCGTACCGGCGGGTTTTTTTTTCTAAAATACCGGCTTTTACCGGCAAACCGGTTTTAAGTCTGAAAATTTTTTTATATTTGTGGCCCATATTTTATCAAAATTACTTTTAACCCAACAATAAACATATAAACTTTAAGATTATTTTTTTAAAATTGAGTGCTTTTAAATTATTTTTTTAATATGGATTAACTTTTGAATTATTTTTTGTTATAGAATCATTTCCTTTTAAGTTATTTTTGGAGTTGAAGTTGCATTTATTGGAAATTATAAGGTAAACTATTTAACTGGTTGAACCTCCCGATATATCTCGGTTCAACCGGTTGTACCATTTTTTTGTCCAATCAGGTAAGAGTAAAAAACCGGTTTTTAAAACATTGCTTGCTGCTACAGTGACTTTGGTGAGGTCCAATCAGTGGCTGTCATGTGGCAGCCACATGGCAGCCACTAAGTTTCTTTTCTTTTTAATATTTTGAAATCTGTTTTTTTATTTAATATTTGAAAGCAACAAAAGTAATAACCATGGAAGTTGGTATGGTGGTAGTGTAGTCTTGTAGCAGCTGGCGGGTCACGAGTTCGAACCTCTGCTCATTACCTGGATTTTTTTTGGGTTCAATTTTGGGGTTTTTTTTAAATAGAAATAGATTTTTGTATTTATAGATTTCTCACTAAATCAAGTAATGGAAAAGGTGATGTGGTGGTAAATTTGTTATAACGTACTATGTTTTATGTGCGTTTGAATCGTGTGACCGGCGCGATTGTTGCAAGGTGGGAGATAGACGATAAGCATTGGTGTTAAACATACACCAAATTGCCTAGCTAAACGTAGCACCATAAATGGAAGGAACTTTTGTAACAATTAATAAATCGCACTCACTGCCTAGCTAAACAGCGAAACAACGACAGCGAAGGTACACCGACGCAACCGCCCGCCTAACTAAACGGAGAAACAACTACAACGAAGGTACATCGGAATGGTAAGAAGGGCATAAAATTTGAAGTTAAGAAACTATTTGAGCCTATCTAGGACACTATATAGACTAAATCCTAGATCCTAGAAAACTATTTTTTTTTTTATTTTAACCCACCCCTGTATATATATATATTATATATATACAGGGGAGGGTTATACTAAAAATAAATAGTTTTCTAGGAAGGATAGGAATAAATCATAGCCATTGGATCATGTTAACCAATGGTTGAGATTTAAAATTACCAAAAACCGGCATAGTTTCCTAGAGTTACTATTTCACCATTATAACCGTCATAGTTTCCTAGAATTGTTATTTCACCATAATTTGTAATGCCATATGCCAAAAATTTATTGGTTCTTACCATTCCTAGGAAACTTCTTTTTTTTATTTAAACTCTTATATATATATATATATATATGTATATATATATATATATATTCTAATAAAGTATAAAATAATTGTGAACACTTGTCATCTTTTGGTTAATTCTCACAATTGTTTTCCCTTCAAAACTAAAATCTTAATTAACCATAATATATGTAGATCAATAATTATTACTTTCCTTTTATACTCTATTTATATTATATCTATACATTTTTATAAAAATAAATATTAACATATTATTTTACTATATATTCCAAAATACTTAGTGAAATCCAAAAATCAACAACCCATGTTTGTCAAAATTTGAAAAGAATATAATTTTAAATGTTATTATTAACATATTGTACTATGTATATTGTAGAATACTGTAAAGAAAAAACAAAACTCGAATACGCTTTCATTTTACAAAGTAATTTTTAATCATTAAATTATAAATATATGCTTAAAAGTCGATCCATTATTTTTAAAATCAATCAGTTTATCTATTATTATTATTATAAATTTATAAATTATAAATATATGCTTTAAATTTATCCATTTATTTTTCGATTAATTTAGTAACTATGTATATGTTAAAATGTAAGGATAATATATAACAATCACTTCCAGACGTAACAAAGTTTATCATATCTAATTTCTTAGTTTTTTTTATCAACGATTGTTTCGGGTTTTTTTATAGAACTTAAATTTGATTTTTATGGGTCAAAAGTTGGTATATATATATTGTTTGGTATAAGCTAACTACATTCAGATCAAAAATTGTTACGCGTCAAAAATGAGAAATTTGAGTATTTTTAAAAGTTTGAGAATATAAATAGATTTATTATAAAATTTGTTACGGGTTCAAAGTGTTGGGTTGAAAATGTCAAACAGTTGAAAGTTAGAATTTTAAACATGATTCGGATTTCAAAATTATTTTCAAAGGCATTTTTGAAAATAATCAAAAGGTTCGGGATTGGGCAAATTTACTATTTTTCTCTCGACTATTAAAATTTAAGGAAAGATTGTGAACATTTTTGACATGGCATCCCCAGACCTGTGAATGCTTCTAATTTTTATCAAATTTGAAATATTTGTGTAAACATTAACTTTTCCTTCAATGGTGATCAAAACGTTGTATGTGAAGCATGTCATGCAAAACTATGCTCAAATGAATCAAAATATTCACAAAATTGAATTGGTTAACATGTTATTTTTTATATTGTCATTATGACAAAGTCGAGAAGCCCCGTGAAACTTATCAAAATCTTTTCCATGTGTAGCTCAGAAAAACATAGTTATTGAAGTACATCCGTTGTTACAATTTAATGTTCTCATTTCCTTCAATGGGTAGTAAATTGATAAATATACCAATAAAAGTAACACTTATTCCGTATTTTGGCTGAGTGGTCAGAACTACTATTGTATGAGAAGTGTTAACCAAAATTCTTTCAATTATACATCTATGACACTGAGAATGAAATTTTCAATAGAAAGGGTGTTCTCGGGTACGTTTTTGCATATGCATTTTTTATGTACACATAGTATAGATATAAACATGGATGTAATACATTTTTTTATATACGCCATGCAATTATTTACTTGTAATTTTCTAATTTGGATCATTCCGTATATGACGCGATCACTAAAGATAGTACATATGTATAAATAATAAAATGTGATAAGGCAAGAATAAAAAGAAAAAGAAAAAGAAAAAGAAAAAGAAAAGAAATAAAAGAAAGGGCATGTTTATCCATTGGTAGAAAGATTGAATTGAGGTGAGGGTGTGAGTGTGGTGGTGGGAGTATCAACGTAGAACATGCAGCATCGCTATCTTCTGAACCTGAACCTGAACCTGAACCTGAACCTGTGATTATTATTATAATTATTTATTATTATTATTATTAGTATTACAATGGCGGAAACAACAATCCTCATGTCTGGTTTCTCTCTTCTTCTACCTTCATCATCCAATCCCAATTTCAACATTAGGGCATTTTCATTTTTATCGTCCACCTCCAGCCGCCGTCTTAATCTTATTATTCGCAACAATTCCTTCAATTTCAAATACCGTTTTCGTTCCTTGTCCTCAAACAGCAGTGATGATGATATTTACACCTCCCCAGTTCAAGAAGAAGACGACGACGACGACGTCGTTTTGGATAATTATTCTCCTCCTCCTCCTGACAGAAGATGGGATGTTTTAGGCCTTGGCCAAGCCATGGTAATCTCCTCTTTCTTTCTTGTTTTATTTAATTAATGCTATTACTATCAACTTATTGGTCTTTACTTTAGGTTGATTTTTCGGGGATAGTGAATGATGATTTTTTAAAGAGATTGGGGTTAGAAAAGGGTACAAGAACGGTTGTAAATCACGAGGAGAGAGGTAAGGTTCTGCAGGCAATGGATGGCTGCTCCTACAAGGCAGCTGCTGGCGGATCTTTATCCAATACGCTCGTCGCATTGGCCAGGCTTGGCGCTGCCCCTGCCGGCCCCGCCTTGAATGTAGCTATGGCTGGTAGCATTGGCGGCGATCTCTTGGGCGGTTTCTACAGGTATATTATTATTCTCAACTATAACTATAACTATAATTCTTATTACGCCATTCAGATATGTACGATGAGTAACTACACGTAGCAATTGTCAACGGGTTGATTTGTGTGGTATTCTATTTCAAACAACAAATAAATGACCTAAAAAGAGGCTGTTTTCCAAATTGTTAGGTTTAAAGTTGTCCTATGTCTATTTCTAATGCATACAACTGCTTTAACTGTTTGTATAAGAAAACTTAGATTTTTTTTTAGTAAAGGGATGGTTTGGGTTCAAGATCGAACCAAAAAACAGATTTGTAAATCGTCCGGTTTTAGTGTTTTACCATTTCAGTTTAAAAGTTTTGGGCTGAAATATGGCCAAAAATAATGAATTTGGGCCTCAAACATTGGGCCTAGATTTTTTTTGTTAATTAAGGATTAATTGATTATCACACATTTTGACTTAAAGCTTTTGGGCTACACTATTTATTAGTTCCTTATATATTATTACTTGTAAAAGGTTTTTTTTTTTCGTTTCCAGTCGGTTCTTCTTTTTCTTCATTTCCCATCGGTTCTGTTATTTTTCTGTTTTGGTTAAGCAAAACCGAAAAACCAGTTTCCGTAAATTATAAAGCCAAGCCGTTGGTTTTTTATTGGATTTGGTTACACTGGTTATTCCGGTTTCGCACACACTCTTTTTGGTACTCGTAATTAACCCTTTATTGGTTTATATATGTGTTTTTTAAATATAGTTCAAAGGTATTTTCGGGTCAACTCAACCCCACTCGGCCTATGCTAGAAAAGACTAATTCCATCCAACAAAAATTGTTTTGACCTGTTTAACAGGTGTACTAATTTTTTCAAGCCTAATCATTCCTAACTGATTTTATACTAACGTGCTGTGTTTTATAGAACGAAACTTCGACGGGCGAACGTGAGCTTTCTTTCTGCACCCGTGAAGGACGGGACCACTGGGACTGTTGCACGATGCTTGCATATCAAGTAAGTTCATATCAACCTTATTTATATCACTAATTTGTTGTAGATACTGCTAATAAGAAATTGAATAATACATTTTTTAATATGCAGGGAACGTCTTCATATATAAACTATGACTTGAGTTTGGAGAGCATAATTTCCAAGACAAATGTTCTTGTTGTCGAAGGGTATTTATTTGAATTTCCTGACACGATAAAGACTATTAAGAAAATATGTGAAGTTGCTCGTGATAGTGGTGCTTTGGTTGCTGTTACAGCCTCAGATGTGACATGCATAGAGACATTATGATGATTTTTGGTAAGTAATTGTTATTGCTTTATTTATGATGTTAAAATGTAGGGCTGTCACTTTAATTTGAAACCCAACCCGAGAAAACATGTACCCGAACCCGAAGTGACCCAACCCGACAAACCCGAACCCAAACCGAAGTAATTCGGGTTGGTTCTTGGGTCCGAATTCAATGTTTCGGGTCAACCCGAATAAACTTTTAGTTTTAAAACCAAATAATAATAGGCCTATATCGAATGTTGTCGTTTCACCTATTATGGATATACTATTTATTGTTTGTTAATGTTTTCGATTTATGACTAAAAACAACTATAATCGAACACCCTAATCATGACATATCGAAGACGATTATATTAGTATTTTTTATTATGGCTAGACTTTGTAAAATTTTACTCTTTTTTAGATTGTTTTACCGTGCTATTTTTGTTTGTTATGGGTTATTTAACGTTACGAGTGAAAAAAACATGTTAGCTTTTGTTTTAGTGTTGCAGTTTTTTTAATCTTTGTTTGTTTTATAGAATACTCGAATCCCGATTAACCCAACCCGAAAAAACCCGAACTATCCAAACCCGAAAAAACCGTGAGAGATTTGGGTTGGGTTTCGGGTCTAGAATTTGAACTTTGAAACCCGAATAACCCAACCCAAAAACCCGAAACCCGAAAAACTAAGCCGAAGAACACCCCTATTAAAATGTAGATTGAGTTAGACAATTAGCACTTTATTTTCAATAGTGTCAGTGGTTTTTTTTTTTTTTTTTTCAAATTTAGTGTTAATTGATGCTTTTGAAAGGGGGTATTTAGATATGCTTGGAACAGTTAATATATTAAAACTCCATTTTATGATTTTTTTTCAAACATTTATGATTGTGATATTGGTTGCCGGGATTTTAGGCCAAAGTTACTGGATTTAGACGAAGCCATAGAGTCTAGATGGAAGTAAATTTACTATTAGTTTACTGTATGATTCATCACATTCTGAAATCATTTAAAACAAACACCGTCCAAACACCCCCTTTTGTCACGATATTGGAATTTTTATTAAATATCAAGGATAAAACTATGAAATATTATAGAAGTTTGTTCCAATACTTTACTCTTAATGGTAAAAACTACTCAATCTTCATGATTATACCATTGTTGGTGAATATTTTCAAAATTATTTAAATTGAATGACCTAAATAGAACAATTATGAAACTCGTTATTTAATGACTTTAATTTTTTTTTACAATTACCTTCTACTTTAGGTTAAACTTAAGAAAAGAAAACACTAAATATTTCATCTCTGTTTCATTTAGGTCATTCAAGTTTAAAAGATAAAACACTTACAAAATGTTCATAACAATGGAAAACTATTGAAACATGAGTGGTTTTTGTGGTTAATAAAGTGTTAGCAACTTTAGTGGAACACTTAACAAACTTGGCAGCTATTAAGTGAAACAAATACTGAGAATTATGCCAACATTGTAGCTAATAAAAACCTCGTGTTGTTGTGAAGGGAAATCATGGAGAATTATGCGGACATTGTATTTGCAAACAATGACGAGGCTCGAGCCTTCTGTCATTTCGGTTCAGAACAAAGCCCGATAACCTCCACACAGTATTTAAGTCACTTTGTCCCTCTAGTTTCTGTGACAGATGGGCCGAGGGGGTCTTACATTGGTGTAAAAGGAGAGGCTTTATATATCCCACCTTCACCATGCGTTCCGGTTGACACGTGTGGGGCTGGGGATGCTTATGCTTCGGGAATCTTGTACGGGCTATTAAGGGGCGCATCAGATTTGAAGGGAATGGGTACGTTGGCTGCCCGAGTGGCAGCCACAGTGGTTGGGCAGCAGGGAACACGGCTTCGGGTTCAAGATGCGGCTAGGTTGGCTGAGTCGCTTGCATTGAGCCCGGCACCTCAAGCGGATGTTGGTTCGGACCAGATTTCTAGTTTGTAGTTGGTTGGGGATAGGTTGCCTGTAGCTATTATATCTCTTAAATTCTTATTTAATTGATGGTTATTGTATTATATTGGCTTGCAAAGAAATTATTTGCTGATAATGGTTAAATTATCCGAAATAAAGATTTTGAACCCCAGAATCCTTCCAACTTTCAGCAACGTTACGCATGGATCTAGTGTAAACATTGTGCAATCAGAATGAGGAGGGTTATCTTGATGAGAAATAACAATAGTTTTTCCTGCGTTGATTTTGCAAAACATTGTAAAGAAGTGACTTTTGGATACATTCTCTTTGTTTTCGCAAAACATTGTAAAAAAAATAAGCTTAACCTGGCTTTGGGATATTGATGATGTGGGTACTCTACCACAAGCTAAAAAAACTTAAGAATAAAAAAACAACAAACGCAAGCTTATAAGCTAGGAAAGCTTAGGAACAAGAAAACAATAAATATAAGCTTCCTACACAAGCTTATAAGCCAAGGAAGCTTAGGAACAAGAAAACAAGCTTATAAGCCAAGGAAGCTTAGGAACAAGAAAACAATAAATATAAGCTTCCAGACGGGAAGCTTGACACTTGCACAGCAGGGTTCCTATGTCGACCAGAAAGCTCATGCTACAGTAATGTCAGATAAAGTCATAGCTGACAAAAGCTGATGTCTGCCATAAAGTAAGAGTAACAAGAAGACAAATAAAAGCTAAGCAAAGCTTATACGGAAATAGCATACACCTAGCCTGCGTAAGCTAAAAGGAATGCCGATTTTTTACTTTTAAGAATCTTCAGCTCCCACAAGGAAGCTTCCGACTGCCTATAGAAACACTTCACCAAAGGTATTCTCATTCTATCTATACTTCGTTTTCTTTAAACTCTCTTCATACTCCTAAAACCTTTTAATCGTATCATATCACTGATTCTTACGCCAGAGGTTGATCGTAGGAGACCCCCTCCTACGGTGAGACTATCCGGTCGTGTTTTCTTTGATTCTTAGCAGGTATAGAAGCCCTGGTTCGGATTTACTCTTGGATTGCCATATTCTTGTTGTTATCTACATCGTTGTAGCAACAATTAGCGCCCACCATGGGGCTGCGCTACTTAGAACAAAGAATTCCGGTAGTTCAGCTCCATTGTTCTCAAGTATTGTCCTTCCATGGCTGAAAAGATTAATTCTGGCAAGAGTGTCCCTCCAAACGATGATCGGTCACTTGATAACTCTTCCCCGGAGGAAAATATTTGCTGTAGTTCACCGGATACGAGCAGGCCAACCGCCACTCACAATCCTTTGAGTTCCAAACACCACCCTCAACTAGAAGTGAAATCTTCTCTCCGAGAAGTGACTTTTACTTATGGTGGAGAGAATAGATATGATGTCGAAGGGTGTTAAACGGAACTTCCTCCCGCTTAGGGGAGCTGATGAACAATTATGCTCCGAAGGAGCAAGCTAAGGGGGTGTGAACAAGGTTAGATTACACCGAGGAAACTGAAATTACACTCTCCCCATGCCTGGTTGTGGCATTTGAGCCAAAACAAGGTACATCTCAGTACGTATTTACCGCAAATAAACGCCTTTTGCGTAACAAACGAACGATTAATCGAACGGGTCGGGTTATGACCCAGATATCTCGGGGGGGCCATCTATAAGTGATATACGATCTATACAAGCTAAAATATTAGTAATATAGCCTTAGTTTGATAGCAAACAAGTTAAACAAAAATATGCTCGTTTAACTACCCGCTATAGATTTAAATACGAAAGATAGTTACAAACCAAGCATTGTATCATCCGTTAAGCCGAAAAAGACTTACCAAACACTTATTTGAAATGTTTTAAGCGATCCGTGAAAATATTTTTTATTTTTACAAACATATAGTATGTTTTTATAATTTTACACAAAACTAACCAAAAAATACTCGTTTTCGCGTGTTTAACGCACCCGATAAGTTTTTTACGCCAAAAACCAAACCCGAACTAAATTTGGACCGGGCTTTTCGTATTTAGGCTTGAGAAATCAGAAACTTGGGCCAAAATGGGCCCAAGGTGGGCCCATATGAATCCCGATCGCAACAGCAGCCCCCCCCCCCTTTTTAGTTCTTTCACATATAAACTAGATACAAGATATTTCTAACATCATTTTCTTGAAAACTCTGGACACAAGTTCTTCTCCTGCCAAAACCAGCAAAAAACAAGGTAAAGAGGTCTTAAACAATCGATTTTTGGCTTGTTTAAACTCGTTTAATACCATAAAAACATGTCTTGATTACTAAAAATCATTCCTAACCGTGTAAAAATCCTAAAAATGGTCCATAAACATGTTTTGATCATAAACACGGTAAGGAACCTGTTTTGATAGTTTTTTTGGCCATAAACACGGATTAAAGGGTTGAAACGGCGTTTTTACGGTTCAAAAGTTCGTTTTTGTGCACTAGCCGAAACCCTAAGTTAAGGGCTGCTATGTTGATGAAAAATTGCTTGGTTTATGATATAGGACTTATATCTAGCTTGCTTAGAAGCATAAGAACCTGAAAACTTGATTAAAAAGTCGGAAACGAGCCAAACCCGCTAAGGTAATACCGAAACACTCGCTTACGGGCTATTTAGGTTAAGGTTGTGATATGCATATTGTTAGGCCTTGAAATTTTTCAAGGACATCAGGGACCATGTCAATGAGTCCCTGTTCAAATTTGGTAATTTTTCGACCATCCGAGAATATTTGGCGAATTTATTACCGAATTGGACGTTTATTTGGGAAAAATAGCTAAAATACTTGATGTATTTTGATCACATATGAATTTTGGGATCATTTGGAGAAGTTTAAAGGTGTTTTGTTTATATGCGTTCGTGTGAATTTTTATAGCCGAATTTGGGCCGAAAAGAATATTGCACGAACTTTTTACATTCTGGAATTGATACAGGTTGATTTGGGACATGGTTTGAGCATTTTGTTTATATGCGTTCGTGTGAATTTTTATAGCCGAATTTGGGCCGAAAAGAATATTGCACGAACTTTTTACATTCTGGAATTGATACAGGTTGATTTGGGACATGGTTTGAGCATTCAGGAATTTTTGTGGAATTTTTGGAAATTGTTTGGGGTAAACGGACGATTTTCAGGCGAAATATAGCTGATAAAATGAATTTTTATAAATTAATAAATCAGTAAATAAATTTCAGAAATATTTTATAAAAATCTACATATTTTAATTGATAAGTGGTTAAATTTTCATAATTTAATGATTAACGGTTAATTAATTATGCTAATTTGAATATTAAACAAATTCAGTTTTTATAAAAACCGGCAAGTTTGCGACTAGCGAATCTGCGGGAATATCAAAACACCAAGAGTGATCAAAAATCATATTTTTGGACTAATTAAGTAAAAACAAACTTTTCTATGAAAAACCTGGACAATCCGGATGGATTGTGCACGTTTCTTCTTAAATCAAACCGAATAAACGGAAACGGGCCCCGTGGCTAATCCGGGACCCCAGTATGTGATCTTTCTTTATAACTTAATCATTTTGTTAACCAATACATTTACCCAAGCTTATTTTCCCATAACTGTTTTCTGAACGTGTAAACGAACAACTTGGCCCAGCTGAGAAAACGGGAATCTGAGCCAAGTTCAGTTTTAAGTATTAGACATTGAATAACATCACAACCTAAGCCTATTGCCACTTTCTGGGCGTTCCAGCTACACCCAGATTAGTTATACAGCCCAATTTAGTATTGAGATTATAATAATATTAAAATATTAATATTATTATAATATTGATTATAGGAACTACTGATAGCAGACCGAACAAATCACGAGCTGATACAGTACTGATTATCTACTAAATCGTGAGTTTCATGATCCCACTCTTTAAACAGTTTTACGAACTTTTGGGGTGAAAAACATGTTTGATTAAATATACATACCTGAAACATGTATTGATTTGAATTATCTAAGTGCTAACACATGAAAGTCCCCACGATCACAGTGATTAACTTCGAGCCGGTGGCTTGTGAATAGTACTATTGGTTTGACAAACCCAAACGGAATCGACCTGGTTGCCGTGTCACATAGCGCCGTTTTAACATGACCATATTTATACAAACAGGCTATGTAGTATTAGACATAGCTACCGGGGCATGTTGTGGGCGGAAAGGGGCCACAGTGGTTGATGGAGCGTCGGAAATGGATGCACGCAGCACATACAGTCAAGGCTTCACTGTAGTTTAGCATAATTACATCATTTACATACATACATACATACATACTTATTTTATGATTACAAGTGTTGACTTGTGAATACTCATTACTGTTTTCTTGAAACTCGTGAAACTCACCAACTCTAGTAGTTGACCCGTTTTAAACTGCTTTTCAGGTGTACCTAAATTGGAATGATTTGGTGATCTGTTACTTGCCCAAGGTATGTAGTTGATTGTAAGACTCAGAATCCCGTGAATCCTACAGTTGGTAATCATATTCAAAAATTCTCAAAAATTTAAAAACCAAACAATTCTTTGTATTTAAAACAAGTTCAGAGTAAATAACAGCGAAAAAGTTTAAGTATTAAAAATCCCAAAACACGGGTACAGGTGTCCAAAATCAATTGTAAATAAAATATTCGTTTTATTTGAAATCATCATCTCATTAAAATCGTTTCAGAGTAGTAAACAGCGGAATAGATAACATCAAAATTCCCAAAACCCGGGAAGGTGACCAAAATCCAAAATTTAAATACTTATGGTAATAATTTAAAAGAAACAGTTTGCGTTATAAATTCTTCGACTAGATGTGCCTTCAACCGTCCGAGTAGTCTCTAGCACGTCCAAGCGGAAATCTCTAATCCTCAATCTGAAAGTCAATCTAACATACACACAAAGTCAGCTTGAGCTGAGTGAGTTCAAGTTTTCATAAACAATAATTCATACTTTATTTCAAAGCTATAGTTATACACAATAGAGAAGGTATAAATAAAATAAATTATATATAATTCATCAAGTAATACAATCATCGTCGAACACACGTACACGGGCCTCCCCATCCCGAGTCAAGACTCGAGTAATATATTTGACCCGGACGCGGGTAAGACCTAAGCATGTGACACGAGCCTCCCCACCACGAGTCAAACCCGAGTAATATATTTGACTCGGTCACAGCTTATACATCCAAGCACGAGATACGGGCCTCCTCACCCCGGGTCTTCCCCAAGTAATATATTTGACCCGATCCCGGCTCATACATCCAAGCACGTGATACGGGCCTCCTCACCCCGGGTCTTCCCCAAGTAATATATTTGACCCGATCACAGCTCAACATCAGGGTCGAGCAAACGTACAACCCAAACACGTAACATCAGTGCATGCAAACACAAAGTAGGCATACACAACATCAGTAGTCGAAACGACTACAACATCACCAAATATAGGCCAAGCAATAATGTATATACATATATATATATATTTAACATCCCAAGGCCTACCATTCCTAGCAAGCCTATATAAATTCGTTTAAAAACATTTCAAGAGTTTAAATATCAAAACGAGATTATAAAACATTCCAAGAGTTTAAATATAAAAACGGGATTATAAAACATTCCAAGTGTTTAAATATAAAAACTGGATTATAAAACATTCCAAGAGTTTAAAATATAAAAACGAGATTATAAAACATTCCAAGAGTTTAAATATAAAAACTGGATTATAAAACATTCCAAGAGTTTAAAATATAAAAACGAGATTATAAAACATTCCAAGAGTTTAAATATAAAAACTGGATTATAAACATTCCGAGAGTTTAAAATATAATACGGGACACGAACAGTTAGGCCATCATCAACACTAAGTATTCGTACTTAGACATCTATATACATCCATATATTTATATCCCTATAAATACCGTCCAAATAATAACATCAGGGTCGAGCACACGTACAACCCAACACGTAACATCAGTGCATGCAAACACAAATAGGTCTACTCATATTCAATTACTGCCAAGTCTACTTACATCCTCGAGTCTAGACCATCAATAATGTATGTAACCTTAAGGACACAAGACCATGAACGAGTCTAAAATATCCTAAGGCATATAAAATAATTCAAATATAGCTTTCAAAATGCACCATCACGAGTGAGACCATGTAAAACTATTCAATTCACTGTAACGAGTAAAATCGTTTAAAATTGTATTTCGGTGTGTATGCTAGCCCAAAACGTAAAAGAGTAAAAAGGGCATCATGAACTCACCTGAATCAACCGAACACCTGCAATGAGCTAGGAAATCTCTAAGTGCACAATCACAAGCAAGGGCCTGTAAATTATACACAACGCGTTACTAAACTAGACTGTAAGAACATTCTAGCCTAATGGGCCGTTCAAGCCCAACAACTTGGCCCAAGGCCCAACCACTTGGCCCAAGGCCCAATACTTTGGCCCATGGCCCAACACTTTGGCCCAAGGCCCAACAACTTGGCCCAAGGCCCAACACTTGGCCCAAGGCCCAACGATAATTAAATCGGGTCGAATGCGCACGAAATAAACCTTAAAACCATTTGTTAAACAAATCAGCCCCGAATGGACCAAATTCCATTTTAAATCTTTTCATTCATCAAGATTATGTCACCCGAGTTGATAGGGTTGACGGTTCCTTTTTACAACTCTTACTTTAACGTTTAAATGAAAATTCACGCACCGCCGACTCAATTGACGAAGCACTACCCCAACAGTCCCGTGCATCAAAAATATAATTTTCCCACAGCCCTTAAACCCACATAGGGCTGTACAATTGATTCGGTCGGTCATCCGATCTTTTAACGCATCAAACTCAACAATTGCCAATCCTACACCTGATAAACCCTAGTTTTTGAACTAAAATCGATTGACCGACCTAAACACCTCCATTGGCCATGAAATTTTAGTATGTTGTAAGTGACATACCTAAGAATATGACGGAGTACGAACTTCAATTATAACAGCCCCGAAAGATGCGAGAAAGGGCAGCCACCGGTTAAGCCTAAAACGAACTTATCGATCAATACGAATATAACATGCAGATTTTAGCATGAAAAGATGTATTTTATTACATAGGAAAACCATGGAATTAAATTATTAAATTTTTACCAGTGTTGCATAAATATTTTAAGTTTATAAAAATATTTTTATTATATTTTTCTAGTGGACACAAAAATCATAAAAATTCTTCTAACATAGAAAGGTATGTGCAGCTATTTCAGCTGCGCAACAAAATGGTTTTATTTTTACAAAATTCATTACCAAGGTAAATTAAACGATTCTAATTGGGTTTGGTTCTTAACTCAAAATATTAACTCCTAGAAGTGGAACCAACCAATTTAGAATTTTCGAAAAAAGGTTATGATGTCGGGAAGACGGACCAAAATCCGTCGTCCCGCATCAGGTTTGACACTCGATTTTATAAAATCATAAAAAGTATTCAAATCTCGTCCAAAAATTACGTATTATACCTTTCTGGAAACTAGACTCAAAGTAGAACATCATGGAATCAAGAATCGATCAAAAACAGTGGATTAACATCGCGTTACAGACCCTACATTTAACGTATACGAATCTATCAGCAAGCTGTTATCATCAAAACTCAATCTTAACGACCAATAAACGCGTTACTGTGATCAATTAAGGTGTAAAAGACATGGGGAATCATAAAACCGACCTTGAATTGAAGTTTCCATGGCTGAAACTTGGCTGGGCAGTAGAAAAACGAGCAGGGGGGGGTCCAGGTCCGACGGCTGCAAATAGGTTTAGGGTTTGAGTTTTCTTTTGTTTTATGATATAAAATAGTTACATCCAAGTCCCTCCAAATTGAAGTATGTAGCGACTTGGGTGGAAAGTTAAGTGAGAACGTTTACGAGGTTTGCAAGGAGCTCCCGGGAGAATGCCGGGTCAAGCCCGAAAGGTGTACACAACACTATAAGATTAAACCTTTTGTCGGAAATTAACGGGCGTTACATTGATGCTATGTGAATAGAGGCAAGGGTGTTAGTAGTAAGAACGTTTAGTTAACGAACTAGTTTTGTTTGTATCACATAAACTGTAAAACAATGATAGAACAAAGAAATGTAATATATTGTAAATTAGTTTGTAATGTTTCTTTATAAACAATGTGTTGATACCGGAGGTGTCTGTTAGTCGGGGTGTGACACTGGTCCATCAAACACGAGCACACCTTTTCCCTCGAGAAGAAACTCTCAAGGACTTAACAGCTCACAAGCTGAAGAATATGAAAACATGAACTCTCCTCGAGAAAGGGTGAGCCTCATAGCTTCGCCCATCACTCCCACCGGAGCAGGAGAGCACACCATGAAAAAGCTTTTTCAAAGCTCACATAGTACCTCCCCCAACTGGCACCTCCTTGACGAAGCTATACCAAAAGGTTTGGTAAGCAGGTCCGCCACATTATTATCAGTGTGGGTCTGTTCCAAATGTATTGATTTACGTTCAAAACAATCTCGAATAAAATGAATTTTAATATCAATGTGCTTGGTTATAGAATGTTGGACCGAATTTTTAACAATAGCAATAGCAGCGCCATATCACAAAAGATAGGAGCGTCAAGAAATTTCAAACCGTAGTCCAGCAATTGATGTTGCATCCAAATAACCAGTGAACAACAAGTGGATGCAGCTACATATCTGCCTCGGTAGTGGACGTAGACACGGCCTGGTGTTCTTTGCATTGCCATGAGATAAGTCAGTCTCCCACAAACTGGCATCCGACAAATGTAGATTTCCTGTCAATATCACAACCTTCGTAATTGCTGCAGCATAAGCATATAAATCGAAATCTGAATTCTTAGGATACCAAAGACCTAACTTCGGCATCCCTTTCTAATACCTAAAAATCCTTTTAACAGTAATTAAGTGAGAGAGTTTAGGATTAGCCTGATAACATGCACATTGACAAATTGGAAACATGATGTCATGACGTCTGGTGGTCAGATACATCAATGACCTGATCATTGATCGATACAGTGCCTGATCTATGGGTTTCCCTTCCGAGTCTAAATTGAGCATCGGTCTCTCAGCCATTGGTGTCGTTGCAATCTTGGAATCTTGGATCTCCAACTTGACCAACATATCTTCAACATATTTTCCTTAATGCGGTAGGATACTATTTGAACTCTGACGAACTTGTGGACCTAGAAAAGTGGTCATGTCACCAAATGAACTCATCAAAAACCTCTTTTTCATAACGGTCTCAAACTCCACACATAACTTGTGGCTTGTGGATCCGAAAATGATACCATCAACATAGATTTGAACCACAAAAATATCACTCCTTACCCTCTTGATGAACAAAATCTGATCAATAGTACCCAAGTATATCCATGTTCTAGAAGATGATCCGTCAATGTAGCATACCAAGCTCGTGGATCTTGATGCAAACCATAAAGAGCTTTATCCAACTTGTATATGGGAGTTGGATGCTTTGGAACTTTGAACCCAGTTGGTTGATCCTCATAAATTTCTTCCTTGACCTCACCATACAAAAATGTTGTCTTGGCATCCATCTGATACACTGTAAATTCTATGAATGATGCATAAGCCAAGAAAATTCTTAAGCCTCAAGACGAGCCACTGGAGCATATACTTCAATATAATCAAGACCCTCAACCTGACAAAAACCACAAACCACTGTCATCTTGCTTTATTTCTCATAATCACCCCACTGTCATCTTGCTTATTAGCAAAAACCCATCTTGTATCAAGTGACTTCTTGCCTTCTTGTAACTTAACCAATTTCCAGATTTCAACTTGGCAAACTAAGTCAACTCTTCATGCATAGCATCAAGCCAATTGGTTCTTGTAACACCATGTCAATATTTTTTTGGCTCTATTTGAGATATAAAACAGAGTAGAGACATTTGTTTATTTCTCCAATTTGACTTCTGGTAGAAAGACCTGCCTCAAGCGGACCGCTGACGTTTTCAATTGGATGATCACATTGAATGTTTGTAGGAACTTGATAACTTGGCACTGAATTGCTGACTGGAAGATTTGTGAGGTTGTCTTGAATTCCAAACGTGGAAGTGTATTGCCCAGACGAGGAGTTATGCGGGTAAGAAGTACTTGCAACATACTAATTAGAAATTGTGTCTCGGAAAATGTAACTTCCAAATGTCGAACGAACAGGGTCGTTAACATTTGTTTCTTCAGCATCAACTGTAGGTAGTGCAGACTCTTCAGAAAAATTATGTGAAGAGTCTGTCTCAGGAATCGCCTCCTGTAGAAGCATAACGTCTATTGCTAGGGTCTTTTAGTTTGTTTTGTATGCTTTAAATGTCAAATATTGTATTGTATACATGATCCAGTGCATAAGTCCACCTAGGGACCGCATACCTTATGCGGCGCATAAGTTATGTGCCATATACCATATGCGCCCCTAGGCAGATTTATAATGTCTATAAATAGCTAAAGACTTATGTGCTTGAAAAACAAATTTCGGTGAACTGTAGAGAGAGAGAGAGAGAGAGAGAGAGAGAGTGAGAGTACTGTGTAGAGAAAGAAAGTCATTGTAAACTCTCATATCTTCTTGTATTGAATGTTAAAGTTAATGAAATGGAGTTAAAGTTTGTGTTTTCCTACCTTGTTGGATTTCGCACTACAAGGTTAAACCAATAATATCTTCGATCCTACGTACACGTCTACGTCAGTAACAAGTAAGTTCAAGTGGTATCAAAGCATTTAGGCTCATTATGGCTTGGAAAACACAAAGAATGAGGCCTCTTCTACATATCTAGAGTTTTTACCGTCAATTCTTCTTCAAAATTTCACATTATGTTCTACTCATATCCGTGGTAAACCGTTGAGAAATTCAAGCCAAATCATTATCAAAATGTCAAAATTGTAACATGTTCTTTCTGGGTGCATAAGTCAAGTGAGCGCGTAAGTGATTCTTGCACGTATATCTTATACGACGCATAAGTTTATACTTATACGCCGCATAAGTCCAACTTACACGTTTACCAGAGTCAAATCTTATCCGTTGACCAAAGTTTGGCCTAGCCTGTATTTGACATAATCTTCATAATGGAGAATCTGAATGCATTCGTTTCTCAACCATCAACACTATTGCAAAACTTGAACTTAGAGAATGAGATGGGGACGTCCAACAATATTCGTCGTGGGCAGATAAATTCAAGACATTTGTGCAAGCTCTTAACTACAAAACATGGACAGCCGTTGAGGAATAATACATTATCCCTAAAAGCGAAAACGGTAGTAACTATCGTTCGCCACAAATTGAAGATATGAAGAAACCATTGTTTCTGAGAGAGAATAAAATGTTGAATCTCTTCTAGCAAGCTATAAAGGCTGAAATCTTTCAATTACTACAACATAACGGTTCTTGCTATTCGATATGGCAAGCTTTACTGAATAAGGATCGACGGAATCCAAAATGTGTAAAAGTAAGATGGCTTTGTTAAAGAAGGAATTCGACATCTTCACTCATGTTAAGGGAGAATCATTCGCACAATTGATATAGAGGTATTGTCACTTAGTCAATGAGATGAAAAGTATTGGCATTGATAAACCTGAGTATATATACATTGACAAGTTAGCTGATGCTCTTCTTGAGGAATGGGGCACATTCATTATGATACAACAATCCAACCTCGTTGCCTATGCTTGATTGAATTTAGCACATTTTATTGAGAAATTGGGAGCATAGGAATTAGAGCTGAGGAAGAAGCAGAATTAAGTTTAGCACATTTTATTGAGAAATTGGGGGCACAGGAATTAGAGCGGAGGAAGAAGCAGAATAAAGAATAATGCGGTTTCTCAAGACATTGGGCTATACTACAAGAGCTCGCAGTCAATTGTTGCATCAAGTCCCAAAGTTCAAATGGCATTCTGTACTGATAATACGAGACATGCATTTGTAGGAAACATGCTGACTACTCCTCAATATAGTAGTAGGTATTCTGGCATTGTCCCAACAATCAAGCACCGTCAACTTCTTAACAAACTGATCATGGTGTGTTGCAGTGTAATATTGCTGTAAACATCAAAAATACAATTAGGATGACTCCTGAGAACGTCAAAGAACACATGGCATTCCTTGAATCTATGTTAGAAT